>NW_005874984.1:6001-14944 GCF_000147115.1 Myotis lucifugus
GCTGTTCCTTCCCCCAGTCTGGGCCCCACAGGGTGGAGGAGGCGCTGGACCTCAGGGCAGGAGGGATCGGCTGGTCCTTACCATCGATGGGCCGGGCGGGGTGGGGGTGGGGGGGCCTGACACTTCTGCCCAGGGCAGAGCGGCACTTCCGGCCGCCGGGAAGCGAGCGTATTTGTGACTCTCTGCGCGCTTCTCGGAACAGCAGAGTGTGGAGTGGGAAAGCCGGCGTGGGCACGGCCGTCCCCCCAGCGACCCAGCCCCGAAGCCCTCGGCGCTCCCTTCCCCGCCGTCTTGGCCTCTGCCCAGGGGACACTGCCCGGGCCAGGCAGGAACCCCCGTGGCCTGCCAGCCTCTGCCCGGACAGACACGGGGAACACCTGCCCCAGGGGACAGGAAGTGTCACAGCACTCACCCCGGGCCTGAGGAAGGCCACTCGGGCCAGCGGGGCTCCCGGGAGCCAGGCCTGTCCAGCCAGCGCCCCGCACAGCTTCCCCCAGCCCCCAGCCTGAGCCTCGTGTCCCCCCATTTCCACCAACAGAAAACCACTGCACGCTCCCTGCACAACAGGCTTCCAAACGGTCTGCGAGGGGCAGAGCCCCCACGTGCCCCCAGCCCTGGCCCGGGTTACGGAGCCGAGCTCAGGTGTGCCGGGCGGGGAGAGTGACGCTGACCTCGAGGAAACGGACACAGGGATGGGTGGACACAGGCCGATGGCAGCTCTGCCCCAGGCTCCGGAGCCACCAGCCACGGGCGGAAGGCCGCCTCCTGCCCGCAGCCCCCCACTCTGCCCCAAGGGTGCCCCTGAGGCCCAGGCCGCTCCCCACAGGCAGCCGTGAGCGTGAGCTGACACCACAGCCCGGGCACTCGGGCAGCTACTGGAAGCAAAGATCCTTCACCTCCTTCCTCCTCGTCCAAGCTGTCCGCTCCGGGGAATGGCCCCGGGGTCTGGTGAGGCGGGTAGTGGCAGAGCAGGGCCCCGGCTGCTCCCCGACCCCCCTGCTCCCCAATCACACAGCCGGCGGCGCTGGGGCTCGGCCGCCTTTCCATCGGGCACAGGAGTGAGTCAGACGCGCGAATGTGCCGCGGGCGTCCAGTTCTCACTGCTGGCTCCAGACGGAAACGCGTCGAAAGCAGATCTGAATACGCACAGCATCTGGGGACACAGTGGGACCCTGCTCAGGGTTCTGGGGGGCCGGCGGGGTTCTGTGCAGGTGCAGGGAGTGCGGGATGACCCAGCACCGGAGGCCCCTTCTCCCTGCCCTGACGTCCCTCCGTCTCCTGGGAGATGAAGTGTCACACGGCAGCCCCACCCCCGGAGTCCGAAGGCCTGGATCCACCAGGACGCGGGGGCTAACCAGGGCCGGCCTGCACCCCGCCCCCCCCCCAGCCCTCTGACAGCAGTATCGCTGATCGATCGATCGCGGTGGTCTCTGTGGCCTCTGGTATCGCGCTCCAGGCGCAAGGCAGATCGGTGGACCCCGGTGAGAAAAGCGGCCAGCTGCCCGGGGCGCTCTGGGCAGCCCTCCGACTCGGCACCTGCTGCCCAGAGGTGGGGTCAGTAGGTGGTCAAGCCCCCGCCCCTGGCTGGGGTCCAGGGTGAGGGTGGGGCACACACCCAGATGGCAGGACACGAGGGAAAGCCAAGCCTCCCCTGGATTCACAAAGGAGGGGTCAGGGAAGGCCTCGGGATGGGGGGGGGGGCTCCCAGGTTTCCTCCAGTCAGTGATGGCAACCGCCCACAAGATGGGCACCAAGGCTCAGAGAGGGGGAGACAGTGGCCCCAGGAGACCAGCCAGGAAGTGGCAGAGCCAGCCTGGAGCCAGGACTGCTCCCAAGAGGGCCACGTGGGGAAGCAGCCAGGCAGGACAAGCGGCACCCTCCCACCCTCCCAGGACAGAGGGGGCTGCGTGCTGCATGCTGTGTGTTGTGGCTGTGGGCATCCCAAGCCTGCGTGAGGATGGGCCGGTCTGCAGCCCTCCCACCGTGCACCAGGGGGGTCCGGCTCGGCCCTGGGAGCGGAGTCCTGGACCTCGGCCCTCTGGACGGCGCCAGCCAGCAGCTGAGGCGGCCCGGGGGGTGGCTGGGCAGGGGCCAGCAGACCAGGCCTGTGCTCGCTCACCTTCGAGTCCAGGCCTGAGGGCCCAGCCAAGCCTCCGGGCTGGGCTCCAGGCCTCAGCGTTAACCGGAACCACTGGTGCCTCGCTGCTGCCCTCGTGGGAGGGGCCGTGCCGGACTCCATGCCATCGAAACCTGCGCCCAGACTGCCGGCCACAGCCTGTCGCAGCGAGAGGAAGGCCCGCTCAGCTCCCCTCCACCCGCGGGAACCCGCTGAGGACAGGTGGCCAGGACACGGATGCGACCAGGCGGGCCGATTAAAACCACCTTGCTGGCAGGACAAGGGGCTAATGAGCACATGAAAATCGCCACTCCCCGTCCCAGTCGCCTCTCTCCTGCTCGGTCCAATGGCCTGGAATTCGCCAGGCGGCACCGGGAGGGAGAGGGGCAGCGTCAGCCCGAACGGGAAACGGGGCAAGAACGGGACCCGAGCCCGAGAGAGGACTCTGGAGCCGCTGGCAAGGTCTGCAAACGCAGGGAAGACGGGAGGAGAGGCTGGGCTCTGGGCGGGACACGACCTGCCCTGAGCGGGGGAGCCCCTTTGAGTCCCGGATCCCCCAAAGGCACCCCAGACCCTCCAATGGAGACGCAGGACAGAGTCATCTGGCTTCAGAGCTACTCGGCACGTTCAGGTGACTCGGGGAGGCTCAGGGCCTGGGGTGGAGGTCAGGGCGCACCCCCACCTGTGGACGGCTTCCCTCGCTCTCTGCTGGGGCGTCTGTGCCCCCCGCCCCTGGAGACAAAGGCAAGCCTGTCGGGGCTAAACGAGGGGACTCCCCCAGGCCACAGGCTGACTTATCCCCAAAGCTGCTTCACCGTTCGGTGTGTCACCCACGGGCGTCTCAGGGGTGAAGGCGCCCCATCTCCGGCAGCGGGAAGACCAGGGTGGTCTCTGTGGCCAGCCCAGGATGGAGGCTGTCCCTGTCCATCCCAGAAGGTGCTGCTGCGCTCAGATGTGCATCTGGGTGCGTCTGACATGCTGAGAATTCACTTCAAATTGGAAAAGGGAGTCCCGGTCACTGGGGACTGGGGAGTCCAGTCTCTCACCGCTAACCCCGGCCTCCGCCACAGGACAGGTGTCGCTCAAGATCGCCACAGGGGCCCGGCCGCTTTCACGGCACCCAGAGCCTCCCTGCCCAAGGTCCCTGGGCGAGGGCTCCTGGCCTCACCGCTCATCCTCACGCCCAGCCCCACCCTGGCCATGCCCTCCCTCCCCGGCCCTCAGCGCTGTCACGGATGAGGACGTCCCTCCTCTGCCGGACCAGCTCCGGCTGCCACAGGGACCTGCATCCCCCACGCGGGCCGGACGGGTTGGCCCGGGCCGCCCCCACCTCACCGCTGACCCTCTGCGGGACCAGGGTGGGACTCTCAGATCAAGGCTCCCATTCAGCGCCCCTGAGAAGGACAATTGGGCTTTGATGGAAAACCAGCTCATTATGCAAAGCACAAGTGTTGGGAAAAGGATCATTTTTTTAAAGGAGCGCGTTGGGCTCCCATCCAGCCGTGAGCGGAAGGAGCAGCGATCGGGCCGGGCTGCGGGCCGGGGTGTGGGTTTGGCTGAAGTCAAACCTTTCGCTAATGAGTGGCCCCGCAGAAGGCTCTTAATGGGCGAGCCCCGTGGGCGCTCCGCAAGGTGCTGGGCCCCAGGGTGTCCGGTGGCCTGTGGCCACCTCTCCGCCCCCGGACGCTGATCCGGACTCCTCCTGCTGTGCTGCGGGGCAGCACAGAGCAGTGCCGCCGGCCCGAGCTCACAGGGCGGGCTGTGAGGTGGCGGAGGGCCTGTTCCAGGGGCTGCGGGCACAGGGGACTTCATCTGCCGGCTCAGGGGCCAGGGCCAGGGGGCAGGGCTGCCTGCCTGCTTCCACCCATGGCTGGCGAAGCACCTGCATCCGAGAGCAGCTCTGGCTGGGAGCACAGGGCCATCAGGGTGCAGGGGCCACGGGAGAGGGGGCAGCCGGGGCAGGAAGACCAGGAGCAAGGGCACCACCCAATTCCAGGGGCCTTTACGCTCATCGGAGGGCAGGACACGCGCTGGGACAGACGCAGGGCAGCTATGGAGTCCTTCACCTCTCTCTACGCCACCCAGGGTCTCATCACCGGCGGCAAAGCCCCCGGGAAAGGGGCCTGGGAGCTGCAGACGGGGTGGGGACAGCCTGGGCCTCGGGAGGGGAGAGCCTGGAACAGCACCGAGGCGGCGCCGAGGCCGCAGCACAACCACGTCCGTGCAACGTCAGGCCGGCTGCGCCGCCCCCAGGAACATAAGGGGGTTCCCCGGCCCCGGCCGGTGCGGGGAGCAGGTTGCAGAACTTAGAGATCCCACTCTAGCACCACGGGGAAGGGCCCATGAAGTGCCTGAGCTTCGCTCCTGCCGGTGGACGCGACGCGGACTAGACAAGGAATTTGCTGGAAACGGCTGAGCAGTACAACCTCGGCCCACACTCGTCACGGGCCAGCGGGACGAGAACAGACGGTCGTTTCTGGGAAAAACAAAACATCAGAACCGCGTGCTGCCTCGCCCCCAGGAAGGACACGCTTTTCTAACGAAACATCTTTAAACGACAGACCTCGGACGGCACGATGGAAACCAGCCAGGCGGCCGGGGCCTCGCGGTATCAGCGCGGGAGCGGGTGCGGGTGGAGGGTTCAAGGCGCTGTTGCCTTCACGCCCTGAGGCAGCAGGTGGTCTCTGGTATGTGTTTACTCTCTTCTTTAGAAACATTGTGACACAGCCTACCCCATGCCTGACATTAACAACGAAAACAGCCCGGCCGGTGTGGCTTGGGGTTGAGCATCAACCTATGAACCAGGAGGTCAGGGTTCGATTCCTGGTCAGGGCACGTGCCCGGGTTACAGGCTCCATCCCCAGTGTGGGGTGTGCAGGAGGCAGCCGATCCATGATTCTCTCATCTTTTATGTTTCTCTCTCTCCCTCCCCCTTCCTCTCTCTGAAATCAATAGAAACAGATTTTTAAAAAAAAACAAAAAGCAAAAATCCTCAAGTCAGTGGGATGTCTAAGTCCCCTGAGACCCAGCAGCTGGGCGGAGCGCCCTAACATCTGTGTGACGCTGACCCTGGGCAAACAGCCCCACTGAGGGGCAGCTGTGCTGGCCCAGGTCCCCCCGAGCCATGGTTCTGGGACCCCTGGCCTGCAGGGGGGCGGTGTCCCCCACAGACAACACCAGGAAAAGGCCCCTCCCAGAGTCCCACCAGCCTCAAGTGAGGGGAACTGTTCCCACCTCCCAGGCCTGTCACCCCCCTCCGGCCCTCGCTGACCCGTCCTCCCGGGATTCAAAAAGGGCCCATCCCTTTCGATCCGGAACCCGGTCTCCATGCCGCCAACTCTCGGACCCTGATTTGTGGGCCGGAACCCGCCATGAGCAGCTGCCATGTGGGGCTGCCCTTCCCCCTTCCCCCGTGGACCCCTCCCCGTGTCAGAGGTGAGACGTCAGACGCGGGGGGCGGCGGCGGGGACGACAGGATGCTGAGCAGAACGGACACAAGCAGAGACGTTCCTGCCAGGAGACCTTCCCCCGTCACTATAGACAACCACCAGCTCCTTCATTCCCACGGAGCCCCGCTCCTGGCGCGTGCAGAGCGCACGCACGCGGGCAATGATCTGTGAAAGGACTAATTTGCTCATCTGATTGCCTAAATCGAAACTGATTTTGCAGCCACCAGCCGCACGCCTGCGAGATTTTCCTGGTGCGGGCTGACGCCTCCCCCTCCTCCCGCCCTGCCAGCCGCGGCCAACAGGTGACTCGGAACTCGGAACACGCTGAAGATTCACGACCCAGACACAGGCCTGGAAGTGCGGGGCTGGGCCCAGACTGTGGGGGCAGGTGGAGGGCGGGGCTTGTGCGGAGGGCTTACCTGATCCCTTTGTTCTGGGCCACATTGTGCAGGGACAGTCTGGACACGGCAGAGATGACCTGGGGGGAGACGGAAAGAGGCTCCTGTCAGTCACAAGGAAACAGAAGTCACTGGAAAGCGGTAATGCAGCCTCGCCAGTTCGGCTCAGTGGATAGAGCCTCAGCCCGCAGACTGAAAGGTCCCAGGTTCAATTCCCATCGGGGACACATGCCCGGGTTCCATCCCCAGGAGGGGGCGTGCAGGAGGCAGCCAATCAATGACTCTCACTCATCACTGATGTTTCTCTCTCTCTCTCCCTCTCCCTTCCTCTCTGAAATCAATAAAAATATATATATATTTAAGGTAAAATAAAATAAAGCGGCAATGCAAGGTCTTGTAGAAGCAGAGGACTGTTCACGCGCACACTTCACCTTGGGGGGGACAGCAAACTGGTGCTGAGGCCGACACCTACTTTGTAATTATCGCGCAGAATGGGTTGTTTGGGTGCACTGATCTCCGCGGGCGCCCGGCGGCCGGGGCAGGTGCAGAGTGTGTGAGGGGTCCTGGCGGTGCCCCAGACCAGCAGCCGTCAGAAAGGACGCTGTGACCGGCTCCGGACGACCATGGCCACTCCTCCCTGGGGGCCCCCCCCTGAGTCCCAGCCAGTCTGCCCCAGACACACAGCTACCACCCACCCCGGCTCCGAAAGTCCCCGCGCAGTTATTCCACGATCTTCAACACGACGGGCGGCTAGCGGGCACCGGGCTCCGCACTGATCGTGGGGAAACTGAGGCCGGGAGAGGGAGGCGGCTGACCCTGGAGCACCGAGTGTAACACACACCAGCACAGCAAGAAGCCGCTCACGATTCGGTACAGGATTTACCGGGCGCCAGGGAGGCGGGTGGCGGCCTCACCTTGGAGACGCCATTGTGCGAGCACGAGTTCACCTGTGTGTGCGCATGTGTGCGTGCGTGCTTGAGTGGGCATAAGAGCTGAAGTGTGTGTTCATGTATGTGAGTGTGCGCACGCACATGTGTGTGCATATATGTTCATGGGTGCGTGCATGCTTCTGTGAGCACGTGAGCTTGAGTGGGCATAAGAACTGAAGTGTGTGTTCATGTATGCGAGTGTGTGCATGTATGTTCATGGGTGCGTGCATGCTTCTGTGAGCATGAGCTTGAGTGTGCATAAGAACTGAAGTGTGTTCATGTATGACTGTGTGCGTGTGTGCGCACGCACACATGGATGTATCTGGGGAAAGGGAACCTGAACACAACCCCTGGTGGCCGGTTGCTAAATTCACAGACGCCCCCCGCTGGGTGCTGGGTGTCCCAGGAACGGAGCCCAAAAGGCCTCTAGGTGCCCCGCCCTGGGGAACCCTCCGCTCCCCCAAGGCCTGGCCTGCCGTGCTCTCTGGGAGACAGGAAAACCGAAGGCAGGGCCCCCACCCAAGGCCCTGCGGCTGGTTCACATCCCTCCGGCGTCCTTTCCGGCTGGTCTGCTGGCAGCAATTCTTTAAAGGCTCGGGGACACCCCGAAACCGTACAGAAGGGCCCTTCTCAGCCTGCGAGGCGGCAGCCCACCTTCCGGAGGTGGTTCTGTTTCAGGGGCCGGGGCGTGCAGAAGCCGTGGACCTGGGGGTGACAGGCCCCGTCTGTGCTCTCAGACAAGACTCAATCGCGCATTATGCAGCCGCCCAGCCGGCTCCCGGCCCGGAGCTCTGAGGGATCTTTCACAAGCGGCGTGGCTTTGGCTGTTTTTCTTGGCTTTAAGACGTCCAAATATTTACAGAGAACAGAATCAGAGCAATATTGCTGCATGCGCTTCCGGTTATCCGACAGAAGCTGGACGTGTCAGAGCTGGGAGGGCTGGCGGGCTATGGGGCCTGGAGACCATCGGGCGTGCGAACCGCCCCCCTCCGATGCCTGCCGGGCAGACATCACTGATCAACTGGCACACTCCTCCCCGACGAGCCAGACGCAGGCCGGGCACCCCCTGCAGAGCAGCCCGGGCACCAGCCCTCGGTCAGCATGCACACGGGAGACAAGGCCATTTGCCGACCTGGATCAGTGCAAAGGCGCAGCTTCGCACGGGGAGGAGCTGCGGCAGATCGGGAGCCTTGGACGGGAGACGCTCTGGGCGTCCTGGTGCCCGTGGTCCCGGGGCCCAGGATGGCTTCCCCAGCGGTTGTGACCACAGCAGCCTCAGCCCTGGCTTCACGGCCACTGCTCCAGGCTGGACTGGTCCCTGGCGGTTTGTAAAGGGCTCGGCTCGGGGTTCCCGTCCAGACAGGCAGCTCCTTAAACGGGGTTCAGGTGCCCCGCTCCGCCCGAGGCCTGTCCCTCGCTCCGCGGGGCTGTGTGCTTCCTGGAGCCACAGGAAACTCTGCTCTGGGGCCGAGGGCCAGAGAGGCTGGGGGCAAACGGGGGCCCGACAGCGCCGTGGGGTGCGTTGAGGCGTGGCCCCTCGTGAAAGGACCCGGAGCCGGGAGCACCGCCCGGCAGGGCGCCCGGCTTCCCCGGAGCCGCCGCTCGCCGCTCGGGGCGAGGATCTAAACCTCCCCCACCGCCTGCCAACACCTCCGAAAACGTAAATGTCAAAGGATGACATTTCCCCACTTTATCTCCACGTCTCATCTTCCCAGAGTCAATGAATGAAATGGAGACACACCGCTGCCCCCTCCCCCCACCCCCACCCCCACGGGACCAGCACCCCCTGGGCCCACGGAGCTTCATTCCTGGGCCAGCAAAGGGCCGTGTGTGGAGGGGCATGGGGACAGGCGGGGAGGCCAGGGGGACAGCTCCCCCCCACAAGCCAGAGGTGCAGGTCGTGGAGCTCAGGGTCCAGCCCTGAAGCCACAGCCTTAAGGTCCCCCCTGTCCTGGTTCAGGGCTCAGGGCCAGCTCCGGGGGCCCTGGGGCTGTGCGGGCCTGAACACCGGCTGCCAACCTCTGTGGAGGTGCCAGAGAACATTCCGGAGG
>NW_005874985.1:0-13608 GCF_000147115.1 Myotis lucifugus
CTTTTCTATACTGTGTGACAGGTCCCGCGTTTCTGTGTAAAGTGACGAGGGACCATGTGATGTCGATGTCAACTGGGCCTTTGATCATTTTTCGGAGAAACTTGGGACCTGTCCCCTCATAGAAAAGATAGGTTGAAGTGAAGGATCTATAATAATGAAAGTGTAATATGCTAATGAGACTGGACGTCCTTCTGGATGACCTTCCAGATGAAGCCAGGACTTCGAGGGAAGACCGTGTCCCAGGTGCCAGAGGAAGCCAGTGCAGGAAGCAGGGGAAGGAAGGCCTACTCTTGCACGAATTTCATGCATTGGGCCTCTAGTAAATATATAAAAGTACAATGCCTCAGGAAAGCTTTACAGTTGACATATTTATTTTATCCTTTAATACTAATGAAAGTAGTAAAGTAGAACATGTAACAGCAATGCTATAGAAGTATTTCAAATGATGAGGTTTGGTTTTGCTGTTTACAAATTACTGTACTATATTATTATTGACAAAAAGACAGTCTTAAGATGTCTTTTACTTCAGAATCATGGCGCATAAAGTGGGATATAGGGTGCCAGAGAGGGGTGTACTGGAAAAGGCTTAACAGTCAGCCTTCTGAGGCATCAATGACATTGCTATACTGTTGTTATCATTTAACTGTTTTAAAAGTTCTTGTTCTGCCCTGGCTGGGTTTTCTCAGTGGATAGAGCTTCAGCCTTCGTGCCAAAGGGTTTCAGGTTTGATTCCCAGTCAAAGGCACGTACCTGAGTTGTGAGTTCAGTCCCCGACCCGGTTGGGGCACCTGCAAGAGGCAAGAAATCAATGTGTCTCTCTCACATTGATGTCTCTCTCTCTCTCTCTCTCTCTCTCTCTCTCTCTCTCTCTCTCTGATGTCTCCCTCCCCCCTTTCTCTCTCCCTCTCCCTCTCTCTCTCTCCTTCTCTCTCACATTGATATCTCTCTCTCTCTCTCTTCAATCCCCCCACAACTCTCAATAAAAAAAAATCAATGGAAAAATTTCCTCAGGTGAGGATTAACAAAAAATAAATTAAAAGTTCTTGTTCTGATAATGGACTAAAAACACTGACAGCTATCATTTCATGTTTTGTATTTGCACAGAAAATTAGAAATTTTTAAATGAAAAACATTAATTTGCAATGGTCATTTCATCTTTTTTTTAAAATTAAATCTTTATTGTTCAGATTACATTTGTTCCTCTTTTTCCCCCCCATAACTCCCCTCCTCCCAGTTCCCGCCCCACCCTCCGCCCTAACTCCCCACCCACTGTCCTCATCCATAGGTGCACGATTTTTGTCCAGTCTCTTCCCGAATCTCCCATTCCCCTTTCCCCTGCAAGAATAGTCTGTCCATTCCCTTTCTATGTCCCTGATTCATTATAATCACCAGTTCATTCTGTACATCAGATTATTTATTCACTTGATTCTTAGATTCACTTGTTGATAGATGCATGTTTGTTGTTCACAATTTGTATCTTTACCTTTTTCTTCTTCCTCTTCTTAAAGGATACCTTTCAGCATTTCGTATAATACTGGTTTAGTGGTGATGAACTCCTTTTGCTTTTCCTTATTTGTGAAGCTCTTTATCTGACCTTCAATTCTGAATGATAGCTTTTCTGGATAAAGTACTCTTGGTTGTAGGTTCTTGGTATTCAGCACTTTGAATATTTCTTGCCATTCCCTTCTGGCCTGCAAAGTTTCTGTTGAGAAATCAGCTGACAGTCGTATGGGTATTCCCTTGTAGGTAATTGAGTCTCTTTCTCTTGCTGCTTTTAAGATTCTCTCTTTGTCTTTTGCTCTTGGCATTTTAATGATGATGTGTCTTGGTGTGGTCCTCTTTGGATTCCTTTTGTTTGGGGTTCTCTGCGCTTCTTGGACCTGTAAGTCCATTTCTTTCACCAGGTGGGGGAAGTTTTCTGCCATTATTTCTTCAAATAGGTTTTCAATATCTTGCTGTCTCTCATCTTCCGGCACCCCAATAATTCTGATATTAGTGCGCTTGAAGCTGTCCCAGAGGCTCCTTACACTATCTTCGTATTTTCGGATTCTTTTTTTATTTTGCTTTTCCGGTTGGGTGTTTTTTGCTTCTTCGAATTTCAAATCTTTGGCTTGATTCTTGCGCTCCTCTGGTCTGCTATTGGGTATAATATTCTTTATTTCAGTCCGTGTATGCTTAATTTCTAGTTTCTTTATCATAGCATCGAGGGTCTCATTAGTTTTTGTGAGGCTCTCCTCAAGTTTCTTGCAAGCCCTCAAAATTGCATTTTTTAGCTCTATATCCTCCATTTCTGTCATGTTTTTTTGTCTCCGCATTTTTTATGCTTTCTTGGTGCACCCCCTTTGGTCTTTGTGCGCAGTCTTGTTCTAGTTAAGCCCTGATTGTTGTAGTTAATACTAGAGAGATTTGACCACCAGGCTGACTGGCTGTGAGAATCAGCTGTGTGGAAAACTTCTGTCCTCTGGGGAGGTGCTAATCTAGCCTTTGCCTGAGGCGATCCGGCAAATGGCTCTGCGCAGGGCTTGGGCGGGGTGGGATCAACAGAGCGGGTGGAGGGAGCAGTTATGGCTGCTCTCAGTCCCGTTCCCAGAGGCTCTGCTTCTCAGAACCCCAGCAGCCG
The DNA here is from genome assembly GCF_000147115.1 of Myotis lucifugus. Classification (NCBI taxonomy): domain Eukaryota; kingdom Metazoa; phylum Chordata; class Mammalia; order Chiroptera; family Vespertilionidae; genus Myotis; species Myotis lucifugus. Next base: position 2,621 of record NW_005874985.1, read on the forward strand.
CTGCAAACCTCGGAGAGAAAGCTGCCCTCGGATTCCAACTGATGCCAGACAATCCTGCTTCTCCCGTCTGAGTCTGAGTTTCTAGAGACTCGCCCGGATCTGGATCTTACTCCCTCCGTACTGAAAACGACAACCGCGCCCTCAGCCACCAGCCCACTTTGCGCGCGCACCTCGGTCCCTTTGTATTTTCCACACTGCGCATCCTCTGAGCCTCGGTTTGCTGTTCTCTTTCCTTCTAGTTGAAGAGTCTCTCCTCAGCCAGCTTTCCTGTGGTTCTGGGTGATGTCTGTTCCATCTTTTAGTTGTATTTTTGAAGTGGTTGTTTGCGGCATCAGTCTCTGGTGTTTACCTATGCCGCCATCTTTGTTCTTGGTCATTTGATCTTAATGTAAAGTCATGCTTCATGGAGTGACATGTAAACTCACCTTTTGTGGCTACTTACAGCCCTTCTAAAATCCCTACCACTTTAATATATATGCAGACATTTCTTCAATACATTTGTTCTGTGATCAGTGATATCACCCTGTGATGGATAGTTAATGTCAGTCAATAGATATTTTGTGAAAATAATTCATTTATCATCACCTTCCTTGAGAAAAAGAAATAGCACCTAATTGTTTTAATTAAATATGCATTTCCAGGTTTTTTTTTTAGCTCATTGCTCTTAAGGAAATTTATTGTGAAATTTAAAAAGCATTACCAAATAATGGCATGATTAATGAACAGTTGTAGATTTACACCATACAATAGATAACAAAACTACTTGATTCACTCTTTAACAGGACAGCTCAGCTTTTATTTTCTGTACATACTCCTAAATATAGTTTCTCAACTTTCCCGCTGATCACACCAGCTGGCAGTTTATGGGCTTCATGCTTCTCATAGGACAATGGGTAGGGGCCATGGCACAATTGGTTGGTATTATACCACATGGCCAGAAGGGGCCACTTGGACACCCATCAGAAGTTTTTGTCAAGAACTTCTTTTACTACAATTCAAGACAAAGAAGAATGTTTATTTTTAAAGCACTCTGCATGGTGTCCATCAAAGAAAAAGTTTAGTTATGTGGCATCAGGAGAGAGTTGGTGAAAGGAAACTGTGTTATCTCTGGTAGCCTTTAAGATTTAACAATGTGTTAAAGTATGAACTCTACTATTTATACATCCCACGCTACTAGGCAAATCCTGGCAGAAGCTGAAAGAAGAAGGTCCACTAGAACTTTCCTGTCTTATTTGAATGCAACTATTAAACAAAATTTTGTTGCAAAATGAAAAAGTCTAGGACAAATGCTAACCTAAAAAGCATTTTGAGAAAATGTGCACAAGCCAAAACTGTGCAGGGAAAACTAGGACATGGTCGCCTAGTCATAGGGAATGTCCATGTTTCACTTTAGAAGATACTGGCAGTTTCCCAAAGTGGTTGTTGGAATTTACATCCCCACCAATAGCATCTGAGAGCTAGAATTACTCCACTTCCTCACCAACATTTGACACCATTTTTAATTTAATTTTTGACCATTTTGACATATATACAATGCCACCACATTGTGTTTCTAATTGTACTTTACCTGTTTAATAATAAGATGAGCACATGTTTATTGACCATTGGATATACTCTTTTCTTGAGGTTCCTGCCTTCTCAAGCCCATTTGCCATCGGGTTGTGTATGTATGTGCATTTTTCTTACTGGTTTGTAGTAGTTATTAGTATACTAGAGGCCTGGTGCACAGATTTGTGCACAGGTGGTGTCCCTCCACATGGCCTATGGATATCGGGCTGAAACTGGCTCTCTGACATCCCCTGAGAGGTCCCAGATTGTGAGAGGGCAGGTCTCAGGTGACATACCCCTGAATTGGGCTCTATCTGCTCTGGTTCTAGGTGTGTCACCTGAGAACGGCAGCTGCCAAGTCATCGCAGCTTGGCAGCTCCTATTTTGAGCGTCTGCCTACTGGTGGTCATTGTGCATCATAGCTACCGGTTGGACGGTCGAATGGTCAGAGCTCACTTAGGCTTATCTATATATATAAAGAGCCAGGATCCGTAACATCCACAATGACCAAGGCTCCACTGAACACTGAACACTGGAAGTCAGTTCTGGGTAGCCGTGGCTACCCAATGCTGACTGCAGCCAGTACTGGGGTAGGGACCCAGCACTGACTGCTGAGGGGGCTTCAGATCAGGCCTGGTGAGAGGCCCAAAGACAGAGGCAAGGTCTGATCTGCAGCCTCAGTGGCAGCTGTTGATCAGCCATTGCCTCTCTCTTTCTCTCCTGGCTTCACCAGCAGCCATGCCTCTGTTTCTCTCTGGGCCTCCACAAGAGTGGGGGAGGGGGTGCTGATCAGCTCTGCCTCTTTGATCAGGCCCAGAGATAGGCCCAGAGTCGCTGACTGGCAGACAACCGACCAATCCGAACCAAATCTGGGTGAAGTGCCAGGAGCCAATGGCTGCCTAGGTGGTGGAGCTTTTGACACTGACTGGCATAGAAACAAGCCAATCAGAACCTAATCTGGGTGAACTGCAAAGGGAGAACCTAAGGTAGGGGCTGAGGAGGGGTTTTAAGGGCAACAGCTGTTTGGTGTAAAGTGTAAGAAAGCAGTTCAATTTTTTAATGACTGCTTTGGCAGTATAGTACATATGGCTGGCTATCAGTCCAGATATAGGGATTATGTGTGTTTGTCTGCCAAGAGCATCTCCTCCTGCTGAAAAAGGCTCCCCACCCCCCATTTAAGCAATCCTATCCTGTATAATCTATCTATACTAATAAAAGGGTAATATTTTAATTAGATCAGGTCCACCAGCCATCTTCCGGACATTTGACTTCCTTCCAGTCAAAGCGATGGTGGTGGGGGCCAAGGCAGAGGCAGTTGGAGGCAAGATCAGGTTCGTAGGGGAGTGCAGTTAGGGGCAATGAGGCAGGCAGAGGCAGTTAGGGATGATGAGGCAGGCAGAGGCAGGTGGGGGCGAGATCAGGCTGGCAGGGGAGGGCAGTTAGGGGTGATCAGGCAGGCAGGCAGGTGAGCAGCTAGGAGCCAGCAGTCCCTGATTGCCAGAGGGATGCCTGGTTGCCGGACATTCCCCAAGGGGTCCCTGATTAGAAAGGGTGCAGGCTGGGCTGAGGGAACTCCCCACCCTACATGAATTTTATGCACCTGGCCATTTATATATATTTGAACTATTAGTTATATGTGTTGTAAACATTGTATACGACTCTCTGGTTGCCTTTTGGGCATCTAAATGGTTTATTTTGGTGAACAAAAGTTCTTAATTTTATGTGGTCCAATTTTCTGTTTAAGAAATCATTCTTTATTTGAAGATCAGGAAGATATTATCCTATGTTATTGTCCTAAAGTTTAGTTTTTAACCTGTCATAGTTAGGTATACAATACTACTCAATTGAACTTGGAATATTTAGTAAGGAAGAGGGATACTTTATTTTTCCATATTGCTATCCACTTGATCAAGCATCATTTTTTCAGAAGATTTTCCTTTTCCTTCTGAGTTTCAGTAGAAATTCTGCCATAAATTGGGTAGTTATGAAACTGTATGTTTGGGCTATTTCTGGATTCTCTATCTCTTTCCCGTTCCACCAATCTGCTTGACTTTCCCCATGCCAGTACTGTCCCATGTCTTAGAACTCTAACTTTATAGTAAATTGGTTTCTGGTGGTAAAAGTGTTCAATATGTACTGCTTTTTAAAGACTGGCTTGGTTACTCTAGCTTCTTTACATTTCCATATTAATTTTAGACTCAGCTTGTCAGTTTTCACTAGAAACTAACACACTCTGCTCAAATTTAAATTGTGTTGCCTTGCATCTATGGGTCAATTTGGGATGAATTGACAATAATAGTGAGTCTTCTGGCCATGAATGTGGCATATTCTTTCATTTCTCTCAGCAATGCTTAGTAGTTTTCAGTGCAGACATTACACCCATCTTTTAGATATATACTATATATTTTACATTTTTCATGTTATTATAAATTCCATTCCAATTTCATTTTCTTTTTGTTAATTGCTAACACATAGAAACACAAGTGATAATTATATTCTAAACTTGTATCCAGGAACCTGTTAAATTCACGTAAGTCCAAAATTCATATGTTGAAGCCCAACCTCCAGTACGTGAGAATGTGACTGTATTTGGAGATAGGGCCTTAAAAGAGGTAACTAAGTTTAAATAAGGCTGTTAGGATGGGCCCTAATCCAATATGATAGGCATCCACATTAGAAGAGATTAGAATATACAGTGAGATATTGGGGGTCAGTAGCTCCCATACACAGAGGGACAACCACGTGAAGAGGCAGCAAGAGGCTAGCCATTTGCAAGCCAAAAAGAGAGGCCTCAGTGGACCAGACCTTCAGTGGACTTCTAGCTTCTAGAACTGTGAGAGAATCAATTTCTGTTGTGCAGGCCAAAGCAGACTACTACAGAGGAAGACCCTGATTAGAGCTCATTAAACCAGGAGGGGGTACAGAGAGCTTCTGAGCCGGTGAACACAGGGGGTTGCTGGAACAGTGTCACCTGAAGAGGCTGTAGAAACTCCACGCTCTTCCCCTTGACTTACCTAAGCTCTCTTCCATTTGGCTGCTCCAGAGTTATACCCTTTTAGAATAAATCAGTGATCTACTAAGTCAAATGTGTCTCTGAGTTCTGTGAGCCACTCTAGCAAATAATTCCCAAAGAGAAGGTGGTTGGAACCTCCACCTTATCGTCAGTTAGAAACACAGGTGACAACCTGAAGTTGTGACTAGAATCTGAAGGGTGTGTGTTGGGGGCGGGGTTGGGGGAGGCCTGGGGGGGGAGCAGTATTGTAGGACTGAGTCCTTACCTATGAGATCTGACACTATCTTCAGATAGATACTGTGAGAATTGAGTCAAATTGCAGGACCCCCGACTTGGTGTCCAAGAATTATTGGGTGGATGGAGGGTAAATCCCTCGATTATGTCCCTTCTTTCTGTCCCATTGTTGGGGACAATTTATATCAGTACTGTTGGGAAAGTGGAAATTTCAAGAAAAGCCAGGTTTAGGGGATGATAACATGAACTAACTGCCAAGACAACAATCATGCCTTTTTTGGTTTGTGTTTTCTTTTTGTTTTCCTTTTTTTTGTTAATCCTCACCCAAGGATACTTTTTCCATCTATTTCCTGAGAGAGTGGAGAAGAGAGAGAGAGGGAGAGAGAGAGAGAGAGAGAGAGAGAGAGAGAGAGAGAGAGAGAGAGAGATCAGTTGCCTCCTGTACTCAGGATTGAACCTGCAACCCAGATACCCGTCCTTGACCTCAAACCAAACCTGTGACCCTCCGAGTGCAAGCCGAGATTCTAACCACTGCCACACCAGCTTTTCATTCTTTTATTCACAAATTATCATTCATGTGAGTCAATCAAATAGTTGTTTTGCTTTCATATAGAAAGAAGTGAAAGTAAATATTGAATCATCTAACAACATAACTAATATAATGAAATATTTTAGAATTAAATTAAAATTTTTTAAAATGGAGTAACTTATCAGTAAGAGGAAAATCTATGCTTTTAGAAAATGACAAGGAATTTTCTGTAATAAAAATAATGTTTTCAGGAACATGTTGAATTCCCAGGAGTCAAAAAATATGTTTGGAGTTTTACAGTTTTCTGAAGATGAAGCCTACAAGTCTAGGAAAGGTGCTGTACTCTTTCTTAATATTTAGATGCCAAAAAAAGGAAGGGGACCAGCAGTTATTCCCCTCCCATTGGAAGAAGAAATCATTCTCATATTTAATATTAACAAGTAATTTTGCTAACAATAGACTCTCCAAAGAAAATAAAGATGGTTTCACATAAGGAGGGCCTGGAAAAAAACTACATAAACCTGGAGAACTTAATGTTCCTTTGTGTGCCATCCTCAATTCCTTCAATTTGGTTTTCTCAAGAACCCTGTCAGTTTGCAATTGGGAAGGGCTGGGTGTACAGGGAAATCTACATCCACATTACCAGCCCTTTCAGCTCCTTGAGGACAGGAACATTGGCTAGTCCACCCCAAGGACTCCCCCTAGTAGGTCTTTAAGATGTACTTATTTAATTTGCCCTGGCTGATTTGGCTCAGTGGATAGAGTGTTGGTCTGTGGAATGAAGTGACCCGGGTTCAATTCTAGTGAGGGCACATGCCCGGGTTTCGGCTTCGATCCCCAGTGGGGGGTATGCAGGAGGCAGCTGATTAATAATTCTCTCTCATCATTGATGTTTCTATCTCTCCCTCCCTCTCCCTTCCTCTCTGAAATCAATAAAAATATATTTTATAAAAGAAAAAATGTACTTAATTAAATCAAATGGTGTTTACCAAAGCTAAGATTTCATTTATAAAAGGATGGAAATTAGTAATGGCGATCTTCCTGTAGTTTTTATTTCATCAAATTGGGAAGCTTTGTGTTTGCATATTCTTTTCCTGTTTTCCTCTACCAAGCACCAACTCTTGAGGGAAAAGAACCTGTATCATTTGTCTTCTTACTCTGACTCTAGCATAGCAAAAGTTCAATACTGCTTTTAAATGAGTGGAATGAATGTTGGTTCAAATTCCTTTTTGTTAGACATGATTACTCTATACTGCTGAAAATTAATTTAAAGAAGTAGTGGCTCACGAACATGAGAAAAAAAATAACACCTAGTACAGGGGATGGGATAACAATAAGTAGACAAAATAAACTAAGCATGCACGTTTTAGCTCTTTCTAATGCAAATTTAAAATCTGAAACAGATATCCTGGATCAACAAAAATGCAAAGGACCAATAGGATATTACCAATAATCAATAAAATATGTGCATCAATATAGGGTCCAAGCTCCATGAGTTTTAATATTAGTAGGAGAAACTATAACCCAGGTTAGAGAATGCTTTTAAATTCTAAGTGAAAAGCAAATCGAAAAGATAAGTTAGTGACAAAAGGGACAAAAAGTGTTGATAATCTTGCTCAGGGTCCATCAGGGGGTTTGGGAGCTCCCCCCTGTCACACACAGAGCAAGGCCCATCAGAGGGTTGGGGAGCTCGGCCCTGTCACGCACAGAGCAGAGCCGATCAGGGGGTTGAGGTGCTCCCCCCTGTCACTCACAGAGTAGGGCCGATAGGAGAGTTGGGGCACTGCCCCCTGTCACACACAGAGCAGGGCGGATCAGGGTGTTGAGGTGCTGCCCCCTGTCATGCACAGAGCAGGGCCTATCAGGGGGTTTGGGGCTCCGTACCCTGTCACACACAGAGCAGGGCCGATCATGGGTTGAGGAACTCCCCCCTGTCACTCACAGAGTAGGACCAATAGGGGAGTAGGGCACCGCCCCCTGTCATACACAGAGAAGGGCAGATCATGGGGCTGGGGCACTGCCCCTGTCATGCACAGAGCAGGGTCCATAAGGGGGGGTTGGGCTCCATACCCTGTCACACACAGAGCAGGGCAAATCAGGGGATGAGGAGCTCCCCCCTGTCATGCACAGAGCAGATCCCATCAGGGGGTTGAGGAGCTCCCCCCTGTCACTCACAGAGTAGGGCTGATAGTGGAGTTGGGGCACCAAACCCTGTCACACACAGAGCAAGGTCAATCAGGGGGTTGGGGCACCGCCACTGTCACACTCAGGGCAGGGCCGATGGGGAGGTTATGGCTCTACCCCGTCACACACAGAGCAGGGCTCGTGCAGGGGGGGAGGGTTGGTGCACCGCCCTCTATGACCCACAGAGCTTGCCTGATCATGGGGTTAGGGCGCTGCACCCTGTCACACACAGAGCCTCAGGACGATCAGGGGGTTGGGGAGCTGCCCCCTATCAGGCACAGAGCAGGGCTGATCAGGGGGTTGGGGCACCTTCCCATGTCACAAACAGAGCAGGGCGGATAGGAAGGTTGTGGCCCCGCCCCCTGTCACACACAGAGCTGCAGGGCGATCAGGGGGTTTTGGTTGCTGCCCCCTGTCACGCTGATCCCGGTGCCTGGAGGCATATTGCCCTTTTACTATATAAAATAGAGGCCTGGTGCACGGGTGGGGCTGGCTGGTTTGCCTTGAAGGGTGTCCTGGATCAGGGTGGCCGTCCCCACTGGGCTGCCTGGCCAGTCTGGCTGAGGGGCTGAGGTCCGTTTTCAGGCTGTCGGGTGACTGAAGCTCCCAACCGCTCCTTTTTTTCTTTTTTCTTTTTTGATTCTGGGCCAGCTTTAGCTCTGAGGCATCAGCTGCTGAAAGCAGGTTTCTGGCCTTTGTTTACCTTCTGTATTTAATACAATGTTGCAGTCCAGCTGGCTGAAGCCCGGCTGAATAAAGCAGGTTTCTGGGGTTTTGTTTAGCTTCTATATTTGCAACATAGTTGCTTAGGGTTGCAGCTCATAGACCGGCAAGTCAGGCGGGGAACATTGGATTCCTCTGTCACTGGAGCAAGCAAGCCTCCCTGTTCGTTTCAGTGCATGGCTTCAGGCCGCCATCTTGGCTAAGAGTTAATTTGCATATCACCATGATTAGCCAATGGGAAATGTAGCTGATGTATGGCTAATTGCCATGTTTCTCTTTTATTAGATAGTCCTAGAGGTCCGGTGCACAAATATTTGTGCACTCAGGGGGGAGAGGGGGCCCCTCAGCTCGTCCTTTGCCCTCTCACAGTCTGGGACCCCTCAGGAGATAATGACCTGCTGGCTTAGGCCTGCTCCCAGGTGGCAGAGGGCAGGCCCAATCCCTAGGTGCAGCCCCTGGTCGGGCTCGAAGCAGGGCCTATTTGGGAGTTGGGGCACTGCCCCCTCTCATGCACAGAGCAGGGAGGTTCTGGATATTGTGATGCCACCTCTAGTCACGCTCAGGGTACAGCCGATTGGGGGGTTGGGGCACCGCCCCCTGTCACACTCAAGGCAGGGTCGATAGGGAGGTTGCTGCGTCACCCCCTGTCATGCACAGAGCAGGCCAATCAGGCGGTTGGGGCGTTTCCCCCTGTCACGCACAGAGCAGGGCCGATCAGGGGGTTAGGGCGCCGCACCCTGTCACACACAGAGTCGCAGTGCAATCAGGGGATGGGGAGCTCCCCCCTATCAGGCACAGAGCAGGGCTGATCAGGGGTTAGGGCACCTTCCCCTGTCAATAACAGAGCAGAGCAGATAGGGAGGTTGTGGTCCCGCCCCCAGTCACACACAGAGCCGCAGGGCCGATCAGGGGGTTTGGGCGCTGCTCCCTGTCACGCTGATCTCGGTGCCGGGATACCTTGCGGCTCCGCTGTTCTCGGTGCTGGGAGGCATATTACCCTTTTACCATATAGAATAGGGGCCTGGTGCACTGGTGGGGCCTGGCTGGTTTACCCTGAAGGGTGTCCTTGATCAGGGTCGGGGTCTCCACTGGGTTGCCTGGCCAGTCTGGCTGAGGGGCTGAGGGCCGTTTTCAGGCTGGCCGGTGACTGAAGCTCCCACCCTTTTTTTTTATAATTCTTGGCCAGCTTTAGCACTGAGGCCTCGGCTGCTGAAAGTAGGTTTCTGGCATTTGTTTACCTTCTGTATTTGATACAATGTTGTGGTCAGGATGGCTGAAGCCCGGCTGAATAAAGCAGGTTTCTGGGGTTTTGTTTAGCTTGTATATTTGCAACATAGTTGCTTAGAGTAGCAGCTGAGAGGCCAGCAAGTCAGGCGGGGAACGTTGGAGACCTCCGTCACTGGGGCAAGCAAGCCTCCCTGTTCACTTCAGTGCATGGCTGCCGGCCGCCATCTTGGCTGGCAGTTAATTTGCATATCGCCCTGATTAGCCAATAGGAAGTGTAGCGGATGTACAGCTAATTACATGTTTCTCTTTTATTAGATAGGACTAGAGGCCCCGTACACAAGAATTTGTACACTCCGGGGAGGGTGGGGGTTCCTCAGACGAGTTTGGACCTCTCACAGTCTGGGACCCCGCAGGGGATGACCACCTTCTGCCTGACCAGTCTGGGCAAACAGCTATCATCCCCTTTAAGCCAGCTTTAGCTCTGAGGCTTGGCTCCAGCTCTGAGACCTCAGTTTCTTTGGCTTCTATACTTGAAACACTGTTTCAACTCCAGCTCAGGCCCAGCTGGCTGAAATCAGGTTTCTGGGGATTGTTTAGCTTCTATAATTGCAACATAGTTGCTTAGACTGCAGCTCAGAGGCCATCATCCTCTCATTCAGGGGATGATGGCTGTTTGCCCCGCAGGGGATGACCACCTGCTGCCTGAACAGCTTTAGCTGCCTGGCTGGCGGCCACTATCTTGGTTGGCAGTTAATTTGCATATTGCCCTGATTATCCAATGGGAAGCATGTTGGAGACATGGTTAATTACCATGTTTGTCTATTATTAGATAGAATGTTCAAAGTCATTAATCGTCAGAGAGATGCAAATCAATACAACAATGAGGTACCATCTCACACCTGTCAGAATGGCTATCATCAACAAATCAACAAACTACAAGTGCTGGAGAAGATGCAGAGAAAAAGGACCCCTCTTGCACTGCTGGTGGGAATGCAGACTGGTGCAGCCACTATGGAACAGTATGGTGTTTCCTCAAAAAATTAAAAATGGAACTCCCATTTGACCCAGTAATCCCATTTCCCAGAATATATCTCAAGAAAACAGAAACACGTATCAGAAAGGAAATATGCACCCCTATGTTCATAGCAGCACAATTTACAATAGCGAAGATTTGGAAACAGCCTAAGTGCCCAATAGCAGATGAGTGGATTAGAAAACTGTGTAGACAAGGGAATACTATGTTGCAGTAAAAAAGATGAAATTCTTACCATTTGCCACAGCATGGATGGAACTGGAGAGCACTATGCTAAGCAAAATAAGCCAGTCAGAGAAAGATAAATATCACATGATCTCATTCATTTGTGGAATATAATGAACATAAACTGGTGAACAAAAATAGAACCAGAGTCATAGAAGCATTTAATAGGCTGTCCAACCTATGAGGGAAGGCAAGGGGAAAGAGAGCAACCAAAGGAATTTTATGCAAGCATATGAGCATAACCAATGGACACAAGCAGTAGGGGGGTGAGG
>NW_005874986.1:0-13607 GCF_000147115.1 Myotis lucifugus
TCACTGCTGATTTCACTCTACACCTGCTAGCTGCTGACCCTGACTTCACGAACAGAAAGAGCTCAAGATGACTCGACTAAACCCGCGCTCAACGCCCTGGGTCCTTGAGAGAATGGCAAGAAAGTCTGGATGCGGGTGCAACAGGCTTAGTTCTGCCGGCCCTCTCCCCCAGTTGGGCCACCGTGAGCTCCTGGGCAACCCTGAGCTTCTAACGCCCCTCAAAGCACTTGCTCCGGGGAGGTGGCCTCCCTCTCAGACTCTTTGAGGCCCGCTCTCTATTTCCTCTGTCCCCTTGACCCTGGGAACCAAGGACGGTGGTGGACCTCTGGGGGTGGGGGGTCACCATTCTGCTCCTCTAGGCACCCAGGCCCCTCCCCCATTTCCTGTATTCCGAAATGACCTCACGGTTGTGCGTTGGGGGCACCTCCCTTGATTCCTAGGGCAGGAAGCAGGAGGGGGCAGAGGGCGGCCTGGGCTGGGGGACTGAAGTGAAGTGGGGTGTCAGGCCCAGTACCAGGGAATTGCCCCGGGCCTGTGTGGGGAGGGGGCAGGAGCGGAGCTGGAGCTAAGTCCTTAAGCTCTTTAGCCAGTGTCTCATCTAGCAGCTCAGCTCATCCGGCTCTGCTGGGGAAGGCGGGTGAGTGAGGGTGAGGAATGGTTCAGCTACCTCACCCCAGAGGTCTACCCTGGCGATGCCCTGACCCTCTCCCCACCACACACACACCTGGGACGGGAAGTGGGCGTGGGCAGTGGGTGCTGTCCTCAACCCGCAGGGATGGGGTCAGTAGCAGCCCGGATGCCCTGGGTGGGTGGGAGAGGCTGGAGTGTGTACATGGGGGGGGGGGGGTAAGAGTCAGAGGCGGGAGTCTGGTCCCACCCAGTTCCTCACCAGGCCCCAAACCAGCTCCTTCTGGGTCGGAGTCTCCTCACCTCCCACTCAAGTCCCCTCCCGGTTCTGGGTCTAACTTACCGAAGGTACTCAGCCCCAGGAACAAAACCTGCAGCAGGCTGCTGGCAGGGAGTCCAGGCAGGGACACCATGGCCTTCCCTGGCCCGGATGGTCAGGGGCGCTGGCTCTGGGACGCAGTGACCGCCAGGTGCCGAGGCCACGGGACAGCCCAGCCGGAGCGGACTCGGGAGCCGGGACACTGACACCGAGGGCAGCGCTAGCCAGAGTGTGCGCGCGCGGCTGGTGGCCGGGTGGGGACCGACAGGGACAGGGGGCGGGGCATTGGAAGGGGCGGAGAGGTCGCTGTCCTCCCGGGCGGGGCACGCGGGTGACCCTCCTGACCCTCCTCGAGCTCTGGGATCCGGTGGCTTTGACCTGGCCGGCGCAGGGCGGGGTCCGGTAATCCGGTGCACCCACCGCGGCCTGGGGCAGGGAAGCCCAGGGTCCCGGCGGCCACAATCTCTCCGCGGGGCGGGTGGGAGAAGGATGGGAGGGAGGGAGGGAGCTTTGGGGATCCTCGGTGTCCAGGGACCACTCACACCCCGACACCGTAAACCGCAGAGCACTGGTCCCCGACTAACTGGCTCCGAGCCTAACCCGAGTGACCTGCCTGGTGGAGGAAGAAGGGCACCGTTTCCCCGGGGCCACTGGGGCTCCGCAGTGTGGGGGACCGGGACCGGCAGGGACGGCGCCAAACCCGGAGTGACCGCTTTCCCAGGGCGGGGGTGGGGAGGCAGGGGGTGCTGGGCCGGAGCCGCGAGGAGGAGCAGGTCAGTGGGTGGGTGATGGCCACCTGAGCCAAGAAGCCCGAGGCCGCTCGGCAGGAGGTCAGGCCCGCAAGGGACTCGCCTGCGTGGGGACGCTGGGACCCTCTCCCCCTTTGGGCGGCGAGGGGAGGGCTCGCAGGCCACGGGGTCCAGTGCCTGGTCCCACGAGCTGGGTGGGGAAAGGCTGGCGGGAGGACGCCCCGGGAGTAGCGCGGGACACTGAATACTCACCTTTGCAAACATCGTCCCCTGAGCCGTATGCTGCCTGGGGAGGAGGGGGCTGCGGGGAGGCTGCTCAGAGCCCCTGCGGTTTTATTTCCCCGGACTAGGTCGCTTTCCTGCGAATTTAATGTAACCGCCCCTCCCCCTCCCCCTGCGCCCCCTGGCGGCCGCGGCCCCTCCAAGAAGCGCACGCACCTGTTCCTGCTTCTCAGTCCAACATCCAAAACAAAGATGCTTCAAACATCCCGGCGCAGTCAACCTCCGCGCAAAGGCCACGGAGGACCCAAAGCGCAACCGCGACCTCCTGGCGCCGCCTGCTCTGGGTGGCTGTTGCCTGGGGAGAAAAGCAGCCAGGCCTCCTGGATTCCACTGACGCCAGAGTTCTGCTGTAACATGGAGTGTGTGCCCGGTGCCTGCGCTGCACACAGACCCTCCGGGCTGCTGCCTCCTAGTGTGACTTGCCTGGCTGCTCTTTAAATACCTGCGGGGCAGTGGCTCTGAGAAATGCCTGTGCAAACACTACACTGCCAGTGTCCACTCTGGAGCCTAGAAGCTGGCAACTCAGTGGCAGCCAAGGCAGCAGACATAGATAACTGCCCATCTCATACCCTTAGGCAGCGACCTGCACACTTGAAATTGTCACATAGATTGTGTGTGTGGGGAGGGGGGTGGGGGGGAGTGTTGGTTTGCTCTTTCTATTGTATCGCACTCAAATTTTTCTTGACTTTAGTTAACATTGCAAACCCCTCTTGTAAACATCTCCCTCCTTTGTTTCTAGATGAGGGTTGTCTCCCAAAATAAGTAACCCCAGAAAGGCAGTACAAAGTCTCTTGGTTGTATATCCCAGGAACACCAAAGCATCCAATCACATAGGCTGTGCTCATCCAAGGTATAGTCTCAACGCTCATTCTCTGTAGCTCATTTTTTCTTTGTAATTCAGACCCCAAATAATGTGCACCATTGAAAAGTGAAGCTGCAGCCCAAGACTGGTGGGCAGTGGCTGTTTCCATGTGACACAGCACCAGTCCTTCAGGACTCTCCCTCTGCCCTCGCCCCAATCAAAGAATTTCCACAGCGTCTCCTGTCCCAACCCCTTCTTTTTCGAAGTCTGAGGCTGTCAAGCGGTAAAAGTTAGCACAGCAGCTCCATTACTTTAAGTTTTTGCCAAGATGCATTTTAGGGCAAACATTACTCTCTGGTGTAAAGTGAGAACATTGGCACCGATGACCTGGGAGTGACCTGGGAGCTGCCTGGGAACCATGTTGTGTGCAGGAGCCGAGTTCACAGTTCCATGTAAGAGACTTGCAGGGGACTAGCGTTTCTCCAGTCATACCTCATCCTACGTCTCTAAGTATTTTCTAATGCAGATTCTTATGTTTGAATATAGTGCCTCCACCCCACTCCCCCCAAATCCATTACAAAGCTTCATTAAGGTCTAAATAGTCCACTTTTTGTTTTTAGCAGTGCACATGTCGTTTTCTGACACCCGGATGCCCTCTTTTCTAGAATGCTCTGGCCAAAGAGACTGGATATTCAGTAGCAACAAGCTACTTTCTTTCCAGGTCTCCATTCCTCAGTGCTTGGCTTTGTCCTCTTGCCGCCATCCCTCACCCATCCCAAGCCCAATGGTGGACTCATGGCCTGGCCCAGTCTCGCCATCTTCCCCTCGCTGCTGGCAGTGCCATTCTCTGTAATGTGGGGTAGATGTGAACCATCTCAAACAAGGCTCACAAAATGCTCCGCTGGAGCTAAGTACTTACCAGCGATGGAAAGTGAAGCATAACTAGTTTTGGGGTGGATCAGTGGCCAAGCTTTAGGGAGGTAGTACTGGTAATAATGCTTTCCCCCTGCAGCTCTTAGCACTGAAGACTGTAGGGTTATTGCTACAAGATGGTGAATGGAGCTTCATTCCGGCCAATTTAATTTAACCGCCCCTCCCCCTCCCCCGCCCCCTGCACCCCTGCACTCCCTGGTGGCCGCGGCCCCCTCAAGGAAGGACTATAGGACTGTAGGACTACACAAGCCCACCGAGAGTTTTTCAAGTTGCAGAGAAGGGCAAACGCATGAGAATTTCCCAAGGCCTGTCCCTGCAGACTGTGCCCAGGGAAAGGAGGTGCTACACTCAAGCATCCCATAATATTTATACTCTTCCTGAAGTAGCACCTGTTTTTAGCAGCTCACATCAGAAAACAGCCAACTCCACAAACCTAGACCCAAATGGCATTGATAATAAGCTCTCTAGCCACTAGAAAAATAAGTACCAACCAACCAAGAGATACGAGAATGAGAAAATCACTGGTGTGGGAAATAATATTTTTTTTTATCAAATTTGTAATTTTATCTTCAATTGTATAGAAAAACAGGAAGAATTATAGCTCTTACCTGGATTTGCAGCCCACTTAAAGCCGAGCGCCTGAGAGCTGTTAGGGAATCATTACAGATAACCCATCTAACAAGTCTCCACCGTGACACCAAAGTGACCTCTGACTACCCTACTAGTAAGCTGGCTCTTAGTCACGAGTCCTGACCTCTAAGTGGAGTGCTAGTTGACCCGCAGAAATCTCGGGAAGATCGAAATGTGATAGTTATCTTTCTAATGGACTGATACCTCCCAGTTTCCTATCCTACGGATCACTTAAAAACTGTTTTGGATGTTTCTGTTGGCTCTTCTCTCCTTTTTAAAAAAATATATTTTTATTGATTTCAGAGACAGGAAGGGAGAGGGAGATATAGAAACATCAATGATGAGAGAGAATCATTGATGGGCTGCCTCCTGCACTCCCCCTACTGGGGATTTAGCCTGCAACCCCGGCGTGTGCCCTGATCGGGAATTGAACCGTGACCTCCAGGTTCATGGGCTGAAGCTCAACCACTGAGCCACACCAGCTGGGTTCTGCTTTCTTTCTTTTTTTTTACAGGCAATATGATGACACCAATTCTCCACTTTACTCCTTGGGAAAGTTGCCCTTGGTTACTGAGTATAAAGATGAGAAAGGAAAGTCTCTTATACTTTAATGTACTCAGGGTCAGAAGGAATATCCTAGTCGTTTTTAAAAAAGAAATACAAAATGCAATGTCCAATGACTTTGAGTACACTCTGACAAGAAATAATGACATTGGGTGCAGAGAGGGCAAGAAAGTGAAGATCTGCTGTTTGCTCGAAGTCAGAGCACAGCGCCCATTGCCAGCGTGGCCACACTCTGCTACAAAAAGCTCAACTACTACGCCAAGAGGCCAGGAATTACTTTAATTTTTTTTTTAAAAAAAAAGTTTAAACGGCAACACAACCGTCAAGTTGGTACATCACAGAAACAAAGGTCTTTGCAGGCAACACTGATTGGGAATAGCAAAACACTGGGTTGGTGAAAAAATGAAACTCTAAATTATATACAATAGTAGCTAAAGGTGATACTGAAAAAGTCTTATTTACTGTGACTTGAGATTTAACTTGCCATTATCTATTGCTTATTTATTCAGGGTTGTAAATAATACTTATATAGAGACATAGAGATGTGTAAAAATGAAACGTTGTGGAAAAAATACAAATTTTCAATTTTATATGAAACTCAAAGTATAAGTTTTGTCCAATATGGAATGTAGCTATGTTTGTTTATATTAGGGCTCTAATATCCATTTAAAAATGTTTTGTTTTTAAAAAACAGTCGACCCACCATGCAAGTTCGCTGTAAATCTCGTTTGCTCCAAGTGAGCATTTTTAGGTGAGGTCTGTGTTGTTTGCTCAAAGTCTAGTGTGATCCTTTAAAGATTGTACTGGCCCAACGGTGGAAAGAGTTTCCATGGAGAGTCTGATGGCAGCATCTGGATGAGGGACAGTCTGGGTCACGGGAAGTGAGAAGGGGGAGGTAAGAGCCCAAATCCTTATGAAGGATGACATTCAGTTGTTAAATTTTAAGCGGTACCCGATGGCTTTTTCCAGGCACTCCACTAAAGAGCCCGCGGAAAGGAAATCCCTCTCTACTTCCACAAACTTGATGTAGATGGATTTGGGGGAGACTCCGGGATCCACAATGCAGTTCTGAGACAAAAACCCATTAATACCAACCCAATCTTTGCTGAAGGTTTTGGTATTGGCTTGGAAGTGTAAAAACAAGCACTGCTGCAGAGTCCTGACCTCAGCGATCCCGAGGTAGCAATAGGTGATCCGGGCGGGTTCTATGGGTGCGGAAAGGGTTTCCAGGTCAACCCTGCCCTCCTTTCCTGGGTCCAGGGAACTCTGCTCCATGTGGGGGGAGGAGGGCCTCTTCAGACATTCTTCATAGCCAATGGCATACAGGCCCGGGCTCTTGGGGATGCCTCCTGGCAATAAATACTGAACGACGTTGCCACCAGTTGGTTTGGAGTGGGCAATGGGGATCCAGTCAATTTCCATGTGCAGCTCCAGGCACCTGGCCTCACTGATAGTGATCTCTAGGAATTTGTAGTAAACATTCTTCCAGTTCATTTTCTGCACGCGGGTCATAATGATCCGCCCCTCGGGCTTCTCGGAGTTGAAGTACTCCCGGAGTCGTTTGCCAAGGGGCACCTGGGAGCTGATCTCAGCATAATGGTAGCGGATATCCTCTTTCCAACGGGTGTTATAACCGATCCCGAAAATGGCCAGTTTATTAGAAAGATGAAGCCTTGAAAAGTCCGTCCAGCTCTGAAACAGTTCCCATTTCAACTGCACCGATTCCAAAATCTGGACGATATTCTGCATGATGTCTCTCTTCCTAGAACGAGAAATAAAAAGCAAATTCCTCAGGGGTCTAGATGGGCACTGTCCATCAGCACTGCCTGCAGTGATGGAAGTATTCTCTATCTGTGCTGTCCAGTATGCTAGCACCAGCACTCAGAATGTGGCCAGTGTGAGTGAGGCATTTTCCATTATAATTTGAAATTACGGTTCGATAAACACATGTGATTAGTAGCTTCCATATGGGTCAGGGCAGGTTGAGATAACCATAGTATAAAATCTGAGAACACTCTCCCCTAGGAATGAATGATAAGCTGCTTTCCGTTACTTATACAGGCTGGCTGTATTAACCTTCACAACTATTGCTATGTACTAGTAAGACCCTAGGACTTCAGAACCCAAGGATCATGAATTGTTTTAAGTGACTATTATAATGCGCATGATGGCCTTCAGACCTAACCAAGAGCAAGTGGAGAAAACTGTATTCAGAAAGGTATTCACCTTGAGAACATTATGCTAAGTGAAGTATGTCAGTCAGAAAAAGCTAAGAACCGTTTGATTTCACTCATATGTGGGATATAAAACTGAAACTGGTTAACACAAACAGCCGTATGTTGGCTGCCAGAGGGAAAGGAGTGGGAGTAGAAGGGAGTCCTAATATAAGGTGAGAGGAGAAGATTTGGCTTAGGGTGGTGGGCAAACGGTGCAATATACAGATTTTGTAACATAGAAACCCACACCTGAAACCTATATGATCATGTTGAACAGTGTCATCCCAATAAGTCAAAAAAAAGAGAAAGGTAAACAGTATCATTTAAAATAATGAACATCTTAATTTCAAAGCTGGAAATTCTGAAAATGCAATAATTTTGGCAATACATGCTTGCAAAAAGAAAATGGCATTTTCTTCTATTTGTAGAAGAAATTCATTACCTCTTCCAAACTGAGAAGAACTGTTAGTTCAACACAGATTTAAGATCTGAGAATTCAGATGTAAAAGGTCCATATTAGGCTTAGCTTTTAAGAGATAAAAATTTAAGATAATGAGACCTGGTTGGATGGCTCAGCTGGTTGTAGTGTCGTCCTGTACACCAAAAGGTTATGGGTTCCATTCATAGTTAGGGCACATACTTACATTTTGAGTTCGATCCCCAGTTGGGGCACGTACAGGAAGCAACCAATTGACCTCTCTCTCTCTCTCTTCCTTCTTTTCTAAAATCAATAAAAGAACACGTCCTTGAGTGATGATTAAAAAAAATTCAAGATAATGAATTGAGACTGTTCTAGAAAATATTTTATAAAGGGAAAAAGTAAAGAAATTTTGATTTGGATAATTAACAAAGATATGACAGAAAAGGCAGGGAATTCTTTCTGCATATGCTGCTGAGCTCATATTACTGTAACTGATATCCCATGATTCATATATATGTGGGGATATGCAATTACAAGTTTGCTTCTCAGGTATGGCAAATCTTTGATATTGGAAGATTGAAGTTTGTTAAATATTAACTTAGCAACCAACTACTACCCTCTACAACAATTATAGTCTTAAGCTACAAAAATACTCAACTAACCACTCACGTTCCATCAAACGTATGCAAGAAAGAGGGTATATGTGCCAGTTTATTAGCTTCTTGAGAGGAGACAGACCCTGGAAACTTCCTATTAAATTCTCAAATCTTCCAGGGGAAAAGCTTTCGCAACACTGAGGGATCTCCATGCAGTCATTCTCAGTCTGACCTCTTACTCTCCTTGACTTTCTTTGCGAGATGACAAAGATGTGACATATTTTGCTATCAGCTGCTTCTTGAGGCCAGAAAGTGCCCTGGATTTTCCTCCACCCTCTAGGCTGCCTTGAGAGCTTCTCAAGCGTCAGAGTGGCCATCGAGATGAAGTCACTGTGTCCTGGGAACTTGTCCCTCTTCTCAGAAGACACAAAGGCACTTGGCCAGTTTTCTAATATTTATAATGTGCTACTTGTGAGGTTAAGATATAGGACCAGGTTTCTCCATGGGTCAATGCTTTAAAAAACATGCACCCAAAAACTTATTTCAGAGCCACCATCCTTCCTTGTCCTCTTTTGAAATATTCTTTAAAATGTATTTTTATTGATTTCAGAAAGGAAGGAAGAGGAAGAGAGAGATAGAAACTTCAATGATGAGAGAGAATCATTGATGAACTGCCTCCTGCTCGCCCCCCACTGGGGATCGAGTCCACAACCTGGGCATGTGCCCTGCCTGGGAATCAAACTGTGACCTCCTGGTTCATAGGTCGACATTCAACCACTGAGCCATGCCAGCCAGGCAAGAGCGTGCTTTTTGATTCCCAAAATGTAATCTAAGAAATGTATGTGTCCTCTAGCCCTCCTATCATTTTTACTAACATCAGATAAACTCAGGGTTCTGTGACTCATCTTTCCATCTTAGTAAAACATCCAGGTATCCAGATCCACACACAGGCTTCTTTTCATGTAACATATTTATTTCTTCTTGTTGTGTATAAAACTCTCACCATTTTAGATTAACCACTGGGAAGCTGAAGCTAAGGGAGTGAGGAAGAATGACTAGACAGGCTTCCGCAGTGAGATGGCGGAGGAAGCACCTTCCCATTACACCGAGATGAATACATATGTCGAGAGGGGAAGCGTCTACTTACTGTGCTTCTTCAGAAGACTCTTGTTTGATTTTTAATGTTCTCTTTGTGACAGGTATTTCATCTGAAAAGCAAAGTTTTGGAAACAGGTTATATTCTCCTAAGTGGTGGCATACATTTATGTAGATAAGTAGTTATATGTTTACTGTTCATCCACACATCCCAATTCGAGGACTTGATTCTAGTCTCAAACGCTGCCCAATGCTAGATTTATAAATATAACTCTTTTATAATGAGATGCATACATTTATATGCAAGATCAGAAACCAGCTCTACAAGTATAAAATTCTTCAAGGTCACCAGTAGATTTCTAGCTGGGAGCTTAAAGCTTAATTTCTCCACAAACATGATTTTTAAAGGAACAAGAATGGAAATAATTCTGCGAGATTTAGATTTTCTATGTAGGTTTTACAGAGGAATTATTTCCCCCATATCAGGATCCACATATTCCGCATGTTATTTTTCTCCCAAAGATTTGGGTGACTTAAATCTCTCTGGCAAAACCAGAGTTATGGGATGCCAAAGTAATTCAGACCTTGTTACTGTTTTGAAATGAAGAGATAGTAATCGCTTAGCATCTGCCCTGTTTGTCCTTCTAATCTTTCTTTTTAAAGAATAATTTATTGATTTTTAAAGAGAGAGGAAGGAAGAGGGAGAAAGAGAGAAACATTGATGTGAGAGCACATCAATGGGCTGCCTCCTGCACATCCCCCACCAGGGATCGAGGCCACACTGGGCATGTGCCCTGACTGGCAATCCAACCAGCAACCTTCTGGTGCATGGGACGACACTCAACCGAGCCACACCGGTCAGGGCTTATTCTTCCAGTCTTAAAGTCTCTCTCTTAAATTGTGTTAGTCCTACAGTTATATAGCCTCTTTCTTCTCTCCCTCTCTCTTTTCCAATATTTGAGATCAAACAAACAAACAAACAAACAAACAAAAACAGCATTCATGAGAAACACAAGCATTTAATACTGTTTCTTCTGAATTAGCATCAGGAATGATGATCGAGTAATGCTAATTATCTTGAGCTGGAGAAGTACACCGGTAGTGCCAATCCTACTATACTTTCTCACTGGCGAGTAACAACATTTACTTGTGAGTGAGTACTCATCGCACAACTCGCCATTAAGCTATAATGGCTGCAGCAGAAACGTGGTTGGGACTTCCACGTCATGAAAATCAAAAGTGGGGCATTTACTACAAAAAGCCACTTACATAGACCCTCTCAATGAGGCCACACAAGCTCGGCTTTGATGGCCAGGAGTTTCATTTCCATTCTAAACGTTAAGACTGTGGTCAATCATTTCAGCTGTTGCTGGAATCCTTTGTGAAGCCTGAAGGAATATGACTGCTAAGAAAGCTCAAATATGAGCCCTTTTTAAGATAAATCGAGGCTTCCCTTCATATTTTGTTCAGACCGAAGTCTGGGAGGGGACCGTTTCCAAATCACAAACAGAAAAGGAAAAAAGATAGTTCATCTCTAGCAGTTGAGCCAAGAGTCAGTACTCGTGGCAGTCACCGTAGAACTAAGAGCTGCGGGGTATTTCAAACCGCATAGGATTCTGCCACCAAGCTTCCTGTGTCGCTCAGAATGAGGAATTCTTCTGTGGATTTAGGATGTTTGCTGGTACCCAAGTCAGCAAATGACCAACACCAAGCACTAGCTGGTAGTTTAAGGCTAAATCAAGGCCGCCCGAGTGGCCCAGATTAACGGGCTACATGCCTCGTGCTGACAGCAGGGACAGCACCAGTCCCGGTGCACACATGAAGGCACATACACACACACACACACAGACGAGGAGCAGATACGTCGGCTTTCTTACCCAATTCCTGATCTGTTGGGTAGCCATGGAGATCCTGACTGTGGTTTCCCCAGTCCTCCTGTGAATACTCCTCCATAGTGCTGCCATCTGACTCCAGCTCCTGGTACAAGCCACTACTGTTAATAAGTACAGGCTGGCAGGGCTGAGCATCCCATCCTCCCTGACCAAACACCTGTTCCAACTGTTCAAATGTGTAACTGCTCTTTCTTTTCCCAACACCATGTTCTTTCACCCGACTGTAACACCTGCGAAGGGTCTAAGACACAAAGTCTTTTGTTATTCCTTTAAAGCTGTCCTTCCTCTTCCAGGTACGGACCACAGATATTAATTACTATGAGACAGACACAGACAGACAAACACAGACACATTGTTACAGGAATGCTAGATTTCAAAATCATTATTATATTAGAAAAAAAATTACTAATTTAGCATTTACTCAAACATGTTATCATTCAAACAATTACTTTGCAATTAATTATCCATTAAACAAGAATCATTACAACATTATTGCATGTACCCCATACACATATTTTTATACCCCCTCCCCCACTTAAAAAGAATAAGGAAAAAGAAAAAAAAAAGAAAACAAGAAATACCAGCCAGCCAATAGGATGCACACCTGCCACAGAAGAGATAGAGCTGCTTTGGGGCCAGAATTGGGAAAAAGTGAGGGAGGGAGGACAGAAAGGAGAGTTCCCTGAAGCAAAGAATATAACCTTCCTTACTCTTGATTAAGAAGGGATACAGGGTAAAAACAATCCCCTAAATGAAGCGACTGGGAAACCGTATTACTCAGATGGTCCATATCCCTCACTCACTCACTCACTGTCTTTGGGGAAGCTGCTAAGATTTAAGAGAGGTCAAGTCAATCATGCTACCGATTCCCGGTCTTAAACATCAATGATCAAGAAACAATATACCTACATCTAAAAATTAGCCAGTAAGACTTGTCTATTCTATCAACTCAAACTGCCAGCCAAACAGACCAACAAATGAGGCCACTAATTTCCTTTTTTGGGGGAAAGTGAGGTAGAGGGTTGTTACTTCATTTATCTTTCTGCCTTTTAACGCACAGCAAATAAATATCATTCTGCAAGTCCACATATAAAACCTGGATAACTTTATTATCTTACACAACCCTTCCATCTTCTTCATGGTCTTCTAAGGCATAGTTCTTATTAGCTCAGTTTCCTTAGTTGAACGATATTGCAGAGGCTACATCAAGAACTTGGTCCCAGCTTCCAAATTTAGTTTAGTTGCTCTCAGTCTCTCTCCCATCTCTGCCTCCATGTTCCTTCTACTTGACTGGGTTTCACCCTGAGTTTCCTTGAGACAAGACCCTTTTTCTCTGGTGGCTCCCAAATACTTTCTAACACGCCTGCGCAAAAGCAGTTCGCCTCAGACTTCAATACGTGCACTTGCCAGACTATAAATGTCTCCTACATGTGAGATGGCGTCCCATAAGCCAACACATGACCTGTTCTCACCACACAAAAACAACTCAAAAGCCTTTACAGAACCTCCATGGAAGTTCAGTGTCTCTAAATCGCAGTTGACAAACCACAAGACACTCCATAAAATACTCTGCAGATCTTCTCTTGATGCCGGAAACCCAGATGGGATAATAAGAGCATGGCACTTAGGACGACATTCCTCAGACACAGAGTGGTGGTCAGCATCACCCTGTCCCCAAACCAGCCAGCCTGCCCCTGCATGAGCACCTTCCTCCCTCTTCCTCTCTCGAGATCTCTTCTGCCTCCACGGGTGCCTCAAAGAACTGAGGCTTCTCTTCATAAGGGATGTTCACAAGGAGCAGCTCAAAGTCTCTAGCACAAGTGAACTGGGGAGGCGTCACGGGCAGCCCTTCAGGGGAAGGACACAGATGCCTGCACAGAGCTCCGTGGATTCTCTGCTCTCTCCCCCGTGCTCTCTGCCCTCCTGGCAGAGACGGGAACTGGAATTGCAAACATCTCCTGCCAATTTATTTTTATCTCACAATGTCTAGTTGCTGCCTCCAAGAACACCCCAACCACGCTTTTTGACTCCTCAAGGACCGTACATGGAGAGTCCCAGCCGTGTCCCTTTCACCCTCCAGGGCCATAAATGGATGTGGGAACCGTGCCACCGCCGCCTGGCTGCCTGAGAAAAGCACCCGGCACAAGAAAGGGACCAGTGGGCTGTCACTGAGGGCTAGTCCCGAAGTCAGGAAACACAACGGATGTTCCTTTGAAGAAAGGGGCCACACTTACCAGGCCGTGCCGTGGGCATAAACAAAGCCACCGATTTCTGACCCTACAGTGGGAAACCACAGGAAAGACTGAAACCACCAACGTGGCTTAAATTCACTATGTAACTGTGCGTAAGAAAACCAGCCATATCGAATGGTCTTAGACATGGAAGCATGGTCAGAGGATGCATTTGATATGTCTTGCTTGGTAGTGTACTTGTGAAATACACTTTAATAGTTAATATGCTGGCATGTAAAACGTCTAGTAG
>NW_005874987.1:0-13607 GCF_000147115.1 Myotis lucifugus
ACTCTTACCAACAAGAGGGCATGGAACTCCTCTGTTCCCAGTGCTCCCACTCATCCCCACAAAGTTTAGAAGGCCAAGGAGAAAGCAGAGTGAAACATGAGAGCAAATGAGCCAAAACAACCAAATAAACAAACTCACAGACACAGACAACAGTATGGTGATTACCAAAAGGGAAGGGAGGTGAGGAGGACTAAGAGAGTAAAGGAGGCCAAACATATAGCGACAGAAGGAAACTAGACTTTGGGTGGTGAGCACATGATACAGCATACAGGGGGTGCATTATTGAATTGTATACCTGAAACTTACATGTTATTAATCAATGTCACCCAAAATATCTAACTTTTTAAATAGAAAGAGGTCTGGTGGTATGGCTCAGATGACCCATGAACCAGGAGATCACAGTTCAATTCCCAGTCACATGCCCAGTAGGGGGTGTGTAGGAGACAGCTGATAGATGATTATCTCTCATCATTGATTTTTCTCTTTCCCTCTCACTTCCTCTCTCTGAAATTAATAAAAAAAATTTTTTTAATAATTTAAAAAGAAAAGAGAAAAGGAAGTCAAGGAATAGAGTAGGTAAGCTTGCTTTTAGTTTTTCAAACTTTTTAAAAAGACACAGACTTTTTTGTTCAATGAATATACTCCATGAAAATACACAAGATAAAACAGGAAAGTGTACTGCTCTGCTGGAAGTAGGACCAGGGGTCTGTTAAACTCCCTTTGCTCACCTTATTCCTTCCATATCCTTATATTTAGTAGTCACCTAGGAACACAGAGTCAAAAGTAACCTTTTGTTCTAAGTATACAAAAAAGTAAAAATTCCACACCTCCTTAAAACACATATCCTTGTTGGGATCAATGCGGATCACTTAGGATGAGGCAATACAGAGAGCTATGCACACAAAGCTCTAGCAAATTATGAAGAAACTTCTCACACCTCCCTTTCTATACTTAGCAGTAGGATTTACTTGTTTTTGGAGAAAAATCTGTATGGGCCAAAAGTCTGATTAGACATTTTATATGTAATTTCATTCAATTCTCTCAAAATTCTTGTCAAGAAGTCACATTATTTCTATTTTGTAAAACAGGAAACTGGAGTCCAGAGAGGTCAAATCCACAGTTACAAAACTAATAGGTGAAGGGGTTAGATTCAAAGCACCTTACACCAAAGCCCCAAAGTCCATTATATTCCATTGCTTCCAAGTTCATAAATATTATGTTATTCCTCTTTTACCATTTATATACAAAATTCTCTGGGCTAAACTCCCATAAAATATTGTCTCATACATACATTAAAAACAGCTTAATTCTTGAGAACTGTAACTGTTTTTGCTGTAATAGTGCATAACAAAAGTCACTCTAACAGATCTCTCTGCTCAGTCCAGGTTGTTGTTGTTTTTTATTGGGGAGGATAGGAGTAAATAATAATAATGCTTGCAACTGCTGCTAGAGTAAAAGTCAATGTTACTTCTTTAGTGTTCATTATGTCCTAATTCCACATCTACATAATTCATGAGATTCTATCCTAGGAATTAGTGTAAACCAGTCTTATTAACCCAGAAAGGTTAGCTGGAGATGAAACTGCAACCACTAGAATGTATCTACATAAAGTAACAAAGGTATTGGAAATAAATATTTGAGAAAATAATCACCAAATAACAGAATCATGAAAAAAAAAAGAGCTCAAGTCAATTCAAATTATTCTAGAGAAAAGTTTATTTTAATCAAAAGCTTCAAAAAATAATTAAGAATAAAGAAAGAGTATATAAATATATGCCTAAGCGACCAGCCGGCCAGTAGCTATGATGTGTACTGACCACCAGGGGGAAGACACTTAATGCAGGAGCAAAAACCACAGGCATGGAAATATGGAACAGACTGATGAATCTCAGAGGGAAGGGGGTTGGGGGGGGGATGGCGGGAAGAGATTAACCAAAGATCTTATATGCATACTAGAGGCCTGGTGCACAGATTCATGCACTGGTGGCTCCCTTGGCCTGACCTGCGCCCTGTAGCAATCTGAGACCCCTCAAGGGATGTCAGAGAGCTGGTTTCGGCCTGATCCCCACAGGCCAGGCCAAGGGACCCCACTGGTGTATGAATCTGTGCACCAGGCCTCTAGTGGGTATATAATTAGGGAGTGAATACAAAAGAACTGACATGCTAGAATTGAAAAATACAGAGAGTTGAAAAATACAGACTCTGAACCAGATAGAAATGTCTGCCATTTTTCCACATCTGACTACAGTAATAAGTATATCTACTATACTTCCAGAAATAAACCCAAGTGAAAGGAGGTCTTGGGATATCTCATCTATCATCTATAAAACTTCTTTTCAATAGTCACTGATAGTATTTATCTCAAAAGCATCATAAACTCAGTCCTCTTTAATATATGGAATTTAAGTACAACACAGGAAACTGAACAAAATAATTAAAATCCACACAAATTCTAAAAGGAATTTATATTTCCCTTAAAATGATGCCAGCAACCTCTGTAATGCATGGAAACAGATAATTTCAAAAATATTCGACCCCATTTTTGATTGGCACTAATACTTTTTAGGTATAGCGCTGCTTCTGTACAATATCGGACACAATGATGGCAGAGAGATCTCCTCAGGCACCACAAATGAACTGCTTTGTAGATTATCAGCTTTCCAGAAACGCAAAACTGAATGTAAAATCCATATTCATTCATTCATTCATTCAATAAGTACTTACTAAATGCTACTATGTGTCTGGCACTGTGCTTTAATAAGTATGGTCATATCTTGGTGAACAAAACAGAAATGACCTATTTCCTCAAATGCAAATAAACTATTTTCTCAGAAAAGAACTTTCTTTTGAAAGAAAGTCCCAAATTTAGACTGACTACTACTCTGAAAGTCTTTACCCTTACTAATTTCAAGGAGGCTTATAATTCACTTTCATGTGGATATGGATTATTTAAGTCCTTCCAATAGTCTCTTGGAGAACTGGGAAATATCACATTAAAAATAAAAACAGATTGACTTTCATTTTAATGAGTTCATATTCTATGTAGTCATTGAAATTCTAGAGCATGAGCTAGCTAAATCCAGATTTTTAAAACTACTTTAGGCATTTAAATTTTATTCTCAAGGAGTTTGCTAAGATCAAGATTTTAGATCCTGTAGAAACTTTTTTCCTTTCAATTCTGGCACTATCCCCTTAGTAGTGGCTATGAATACTAACATTTCACATTTCAACTATAATATTAGATATTCTGTGTCCATGGTAATTATTGAGTCCCGATGCACAAATTCGTGCACTGGTGGGGTCCAACCAGCCCGCCCGATGGGGGCAGATTGGGGGAACCCCCTGGGAAGCGGGGCCAGCAGGGGCGAGGGGATGCCAGTGGTGCTGGCCGGCCCCACTCTCGATCGGGGTGGGGGCCTGCTGGGGGGTGAGGCCGGCCAAGGGGAGGGGCCACAGTCATTCCGGTTGCTCCAGTCATTCTGATGTTCGGTTGCTGGGCTTTTATTATAATAGGATATTTTCTGATGAGCCAATGCCTCTCTCACCAGCAATCTTCATGATCATGTATTAATTTATTATTTTCACTTACTGTCTGGAAAATCTGCCTTTTTCCCACTTGGTTAGAATTTTAACCCCTTTTTACTTGATTTTCTAACTGTACATCTTTGCAGGTATCAATATTACTTTCAAACTTGCCAAAACAGATTGCTTTTCTCTCAATTCTTAATAGCCTTGGAGTTTTTCCCAAGAACACTGCTCTATTTCCCTAACTGTTCTTAAAATTCTGAGGAATCTCCTAAATTTTGTAGCAATAATTAAAGTTTCTTCTCTGTATAATCTTACTTTACTGTAGTAACAATATTCATTACCACAACTGACCGCTTCTTTGACCAAACTCCCTCAAGACACAGCTGAGACTTACACACCCCCGCGTGTGTGCGCGCACACACACACACACTACACACACACCTCTTCCCCATTCCCATTAGTACTACAGTTCATCAATTTACATAAACCAGAAACCTAAGGATTGCTCTTAACCAGTTAACTGCCACGATATTTTGAATTTAATTTACAAAGGTCTGCCGCTTGCATCTATAGACGCTTATGGCATACAAATGGTTAATTTCTCCCTTCTTTCTCCCTTACTTTCCCCTTCCCTCCTATCCCCAAATTTACAAACAGGCTAGTCTACTTTCAGTTCCTGGAATAAATATTTTTTTATCTTTCTTCAGGGCCTATGTATATTTAATTGTCTGTACCAAGTAATGCTTCTCCATCCTCCTCTTAAGAGACCTAGTTCCTTCTCTTTTTGGTTTCTACCACAATGTCACCTCTTCAGAGACCACTATACTTAACATAGTTTTCTCTCTGATCGTCTCAATCTTCTTCCCCTTGTTTGTGCCCTTTATATGACATATGTCAACTACATTAATCTGTTTACCTGTTTTTGTCTGTATATGGAAGGACAATGTAAGCTCAATGAGGGCAAGAGCTATGTCTGTCTTACCCTTTATCTCCAGTTCTAAATACACCTGGTATATGTTTAGTAAATATTTGTTGAATAAATACACTGGAAAGTTTAAATGAAGAAAAGCTGAGATTCTGGACAGTTTTTATTTTGATTTTTAAACACAGTGTGGTAAACAAGGCCATGGATGCTAGAAGTTACAGATCACTTTCTTTCTTTTTTCCAAATATGTTTTTATTGATTTTGAGAGAGGAGGGAAGGAGAGAGAGAGAGAGAGAGAGAGAGAGAGACAGACAGACAGACAGACAGACAAAGGTCAATGAGAAAGAAATATCAATCAGCTGCCTCCTGCACCTCCCCTACTGGGGAGCAAGCCAAAACCCGGGCAAGTGCCCTGACCAGGAATGGAATGGGTCAATGCTAAACCACTGAGCCACACCAGCCGGGCAAAGATCACTTTCTTAAATTAAAACATTTTCCTTCTCAATCTCATTTGATGACTTCAAATGGGCCTAACAAGATCTGTAACAGTGGTTCTCCAAGTGTGGATCCTGGTTCTCCAAGCAGCATCAGGATCACAGTGCTTTCTTAAAATGATATTCTCTAAAAATATTTGTTGAATTTAACTGAACAGACTTCCTTTTATTATTTCTTTCTTTATATGGATTTTCATGATTAACTATGCTTTATGCTTTTAAAATACATGACTCAAATATAATGCATACTGTACACAGGTTTAAACTACTCTGAGTTTTAATTTATTTCACATTAGTTATAAATCACTAGCTTAGTTTTAACTTACTATTTCATACAATTTCAGAACTTGGGAATATAGAGCATAATTTTAGTTTATAATAAAGAAATTGATAAAAAAAAAAATCCCTAGGCATAAAAGTCAGTGTTTAGAAGTCACACAGTATTGAATATGCACAGATTATATACACATATACTACTTAATATGTTACTAAAGATCTCAATTTATCCAATAGAGAAGTACACCTAAGAAATAAAATTAATCTGTGATTAAAATGGATGTGTGGCAGAAATAATAAAGATTTTAACAAATATTTATCCCTTTTCTCCTCAAATGACAACAAAAAAAATATCTTTAATCTGAAAAAAATTAAAATGCAGTCAGTAGCCAATAGGATACAATATATAAACCCATTAAATATCCCCAAATCAAAAGAACTGATTTTTATGAAAACAGTTTTAAAAATTCCTAATTTTAGCAACGAAAATGTTTTTTTGTTTGTTTGTTAATCCTCATCTGAGGATATTTTTCCATTGATTTTTTAGAGAGAGTGGAAGGGAGAGGAAAGGGGGGGGGGGAGAAAAACATTGATGTGACAGAGACATATCAATTGGTTGGATCCCACACACATCCTGGCAGGGTTAAGCATCGAGCCTGCAACAGAGGTATGTAACCTTGATGGAAATCAAACCCACAACCCTTCAGTCATGGGTCGATAGATCAATGCACTGAGCAAAACTGGCTAGGGTGAAATGTTTCTTCTTTTTATTTTAGTTTTATTACCTCTGTTTTTCAAAAACTTTAAAATTAGAGGCCACAAAAAGATAAAAACTAATGATTTCTGAAACATTTATGAATGAATTGTTACTAGAAAGTGTCACAATAAATTATACTTTCATTTAGGCAAGCATTATTAAAAATGTAATGAACCACTAGGGTCTTATATTAAAAAGTAAATCCATATTCCAAGAATAATACAGAAAAGAAGGAACTGAAAAACAATGCCTGTTCCTTCTCTTTTACTATATTTCAGTGGCCTAGAACCTAAAAAAAAAAGGCAAATCAATAACTTAATTGGAGAAGGAATCTGATGACTATGTTAAAAACACAGTCTAAGCAATACAGCAGTAACAATTACAAATTCAGGTATATTAATGCTATTAGATTTAAACAATATCCATAGTGTTTTTTATAAACTTGAATATAATTAACCCTTCCATTAAAAAATGTTGGTACAGGAGATTAAAAATGGTGGGTAGAGTAGGAAGGATGCTGCACGGACATGCTCCCAGGAACAAGCTGGAATTATAACTGAAATACGGAAAGGCTTCCTGAATAATCAATGGAAAACTCACAGAAGAGAACCCTGATACCCAAGGATTGAAGGTGGAGGCCACATAGAGTCTGGTAGGAGGGGTGGAGGTACAAAAGTGTTGGACAGGCACCCACAGACGGCAACTGAAGTCCCAGAGAGATATCTCAGCTGGAAGGGAGGGGGGTGCCACTTAGAACTCTGGGACCTAATCCCAAAACTGGGCTCCCCAGCAGAGAGCACCAAACTGAGGAGGGTCTTATTCCCACATAACATCTAGCTGTGAAAAGCAGTGGGCTGCTGTCTGCCAGGGAGTGGCAGCTGAAAGTTCAGGCACCCTCTTGAAGGGCCAACGCACAAAAATTCCCTGTGGAACCACCCATCTTGTGCTCTAGCAGAGGGAAGGTGAAGTGGACTGGAGCTGTGAGAGCAGAACCCAGGACTGGGAACTCAGGGGATAGAGTTCAGAAGGCAGATAACCCAAGTTTCCACATGATATGTGAGTCATCACCTCACATAGCAGAAGACATCTTTCCCACATAGACATCTGCCTTGCCTGGGCGGGAAACAGTTGACACACCCTATTGGAAAACACCTGGCCCTGAGGCCACTTAAGAGATTAAAAGTAACAATTAGCCAGGCAGAAGCAACTGCCCCACCCTGTTGAAAAAACTCTTGCCACACCTGAGGCTGATTGCCTGGGGACAATTCAAGTCAGAATCCTATTAGTCCAGTGGTCAGCAAACTGGCCCCTTGAGTGTGGCTCTTCCACAAAATACCACGTGCAGGCGCGCACATACAGTGTGACTGAAACTTCGTGGCCCATGCCACGGGGCCAAAGAGCCGCATGTGGCTCGAGAGCCGCAGTTTGGTGACCACTGTATTAGTCTATAATCAGAGGAGGTCTCTAGAGGCTTTGAGTCTGTGCCTGATCCAATTAGTCAGAAACAGCCATTAAACTATCCTGCACTAGAGATTGAGAGGTATAGAAGATCTACCTAAAACATAGTCACAAACCCAAACACACAACCAAAATGAGGAAACAGCCCTGGCCGATTTGGCTCAGTGGATGGAGAGTTGGCCTGCGGACTGAAGGGTCCTGGGTTTGATTCTGGTCAAGAGCACATGCCTGGGCGGCAGGCTTAATCCCAGGGGGTGTGCAGAAGGCAGCCAATCAATGATTCTCTCTTATCATTGATGTTTCTCTCTCCCCCTTTTCCTTCCTCTCTGAAATCAATAAAAATATGTTTTTAAAAAAACATTCAAAATGAGGAAACAAAGAAACAACCCCCAAGTGAAAGAACTAGCAAATTCTCTAGAAGAAGGGATAAATGTAGCAGAGATAAGAAATTTAGCTGAAACGGAGTTCAGAGTAAGGATGTTAAAAATGCTCAACAGTATGAAAAAAGATATAGTAACTATGAAAAAAGAACAGTCTGAAATAAAGAATGACATAACACAAATAAAGAACACATTGGAAGGAATACACAGCAGATTAGGGGAAGCTGAGGATCGAATCGGTGAGTTAGAAGAGAGTTCAAAATACCACTCAATTAGAGATCCAAAAAGAAAGAAAAAACAGGAGACAGCTTAAGAGAGCTGTGGGACTATGTGAAACGTAACAATATTAGAATAGTAGGTGTGCCAGAAGAGGCAGAAAGGGAGAAAGGAATAGAGAAGGTGTTTGAGGATATAATGGTAGAAAACTTCCCTAACCTGGTAAAGGAAAAAGTCACACAAGTTCAGGAGGCACAGAGAACCCCAAACAAGAAGAACCCAAACAGACCCATGCCCAGACACATCATAATTAAAATGCCAAAAATTAAAGACAAAGAGAGAATCTTAAAGGCAGCAAGAGAAAACAAAACTGTTACTTACAAAGGAGTTCCCATAAGGCTGACACCTGATTTTTCATCAGAAACTCTACAGGCCAGAAGGGAATGGCATAAAGTGCTCAAGGTAACGGAAAGCAAGGATCTGAGACCAAGATTACTATATCCATCAAGGCTATCATTCAAAATAGACGGTCAAATAAAGAGCTTCCCAGACCAAAAAAAGGGCTAAAGGAGTTCATCGACACCAAACCAGCAGTACAAGAAATGCTAAAGGGATTGCTGTAAAGAATTGCTGAGAAGAAACAGAGAGAGAAACCTAGCCATACAGAATTAAAATGGCTATAAATAAGTACCTTTCAATAATAACCCTAAATGTAAATGGATCAAGTGCTCCAATCAAAAGGTGCAGGGTAGCTGAATGGATACAAAAACATGACCCAACTATATGCTGCCTACAAGAGACCCACCTCAAAACAAAAGACACACACAAATGAAAGTGAAGGGATGGAAAAAAATTTTCCATGCAAATGGAAAAGAAAAAAAAAGCTGGAGTAGCAATACTCATATCCGACAAAATAGACTTTAAAAGCATCATGCTAAGCGAAATAAGTCAGTCGGAGAAAGATAAACATCATATGATCTCACTCATTTGTGGAATATAATGAACAACATAAACTGATGAACAAAAAAGGAGCCAGAGGGGGGGGAAATATACTAGAATATAATAGAAGTAATCCTCTTATTTGCAGATTTTTAATATTTCCTATAACTTCTGTGGATATCATACTATGTTAGTACAATTTTGGTAATTATTAATTATACCTAAAATCCTTTTTATTCTTTGAAATGGTAATGTTTATTGCATGTATATATTATATTATAGATTTTTTCTTGAATAATTGGTATTTATTGCATGTAACATTCATGTTTAAAATCATTTTTTCTTGGAGATATTAAAGTTTATTGCCAGTACCATATTATATTTAAGCTCCTTTTTCTGAATAAAAAAAACCGAAAAAAAAATGTTAGCCCATATAACTTAAAAATTTACAGAAATAACTAATAGGTTAAGGTACACAATAGGGTCCAATGGATTATTAACCTAAATGAAAATACAAAAACTTCATTATTGACTGTCAAAGATACAGGGGAAAAATCTAAAATCCTAGTTTAAATTAAATGCTAATACATTTACAGTAAGTCTTCATTAGCACTCAGTAGCAATCCTTTTTTTTTTTTTAAATATTTTTTATTGATTTTTTTCAGAGAGGAAGGGAGAGGGATAGAGAGCCAGAAACATCGATGAGAGAGAAACATCGATCAGCTGCCACCTGAACACCTCCTACTGGGGATGTGCCGGCAACCAAGGTACATGCCCTTAACCGGGATCAAACCTGGGACCCTTCAGTCCGCAGGCCGACGCTCTATCCACTGAGCCATACTGGTCAGGGCACAATCCTTTTAAGGACAAGAACAAGAAAAGCTTCCTTAATTCCTATCCTTTGAATTGGAATTGATTTAATTCTACTTCAAACTTGAGTCACCACTGTACAACCTGCATTAAACATGCATCAAATTCACTGCATTATGACTCCACACTGCTTTACCCAAACCCATCTTTCAGATGTCACCCATTAGTTTCTTTATTTGTTGTTTATCAGAACCAGTCTCATTTCTCTATTCTTTGTAGAATCTATCGTCCTAAGCTCTTCATTGGCTTTATTTAATGCTCTCAGTAACCTTTATTCAAAATGTTGGTACTACTGTATTACTATTACTATTCTATTTTACATATGAAAAAAATCTTGTGGTTCAAAAAGATAACATCCAATATAACAAAGCCAACTGGACACAGAGGATAGTCTTCAAACTAGGTTTGTGAGGAACCAAAGTCCATGGTATTCTTAACTATTCTCCCATAACACTTATAATTCTAATTCATTCTCTTCTGTCTCTGTTTTAGAGCTTCCATTTCTTCCTCTCCCTTTAATTGCAGGTAATATCGAAGACTGTCTCTTCTCTACTGTTTTTCTACCCTATTTCTTTAGTAAGCTCATATATTCTGACAATTTCAATAAGATCACATAAATGAGATTAAAAATCTATACTTTGATCCCTTCACTTCAGTGCTATATTTCTTAACCCCAAGACACATATTCAATCAGATGACCTAATATTATCCCCCAAACTCAGCACAGATGATTTCCAAATCCTTTACAATTTAAACATCTTAATTTCACACAAAAACTCAATTCATCTTAGTTCTCATCCAAGTTATTTATTTCTGTCCATGGAAATACCATTCTCTACATGCTTCTTCCCTTCA
The DNA here is from genome assembly GCF_000147115.1 of Myotis lucifugus. NCBI lineage: Eukaryota > Metazoa > Chordata > Mammalia > Chiroptera > Vespertilionidae > Myotis > Myotis lucifugus. The sequence continues at coordinate 10,699 of NW_005874987.1, forward strand.
TTCTCCATACCAGCAATTTTCAACCCGTGTGCCACGGTTGAAAATTTAGTCAGGGGCACTGACATCTTTACCCTTAGATTGCCAAATAAAAAAAATTACAATAGCCAACACAATAGCCATCTGAGGGGAATGAATCAAAATTATATCCATTTTTTGTCAGATTGGCAACAAATACTTGGGTTGCCTCCACCTTTTGGTTATTGTGGATAATGCTGTTATGAACATGGGTGTCCAAATATCTGAGTCCCTGCTTTCACTTCCGGGCACATACACATAAATAGAACTGCTGGATCATACAGTAATTCTATGTTTAATTTTTGAGGAATCACAATACTGTTTTCCACAGTAACTGCACTGTTTTACATTCCCACCAACAATGCACAAGAATGACCATTTTTCTTTTCATGCTGCCATTTAATAAACACTAATTTTATGCCACATACTGTGCTGTGTTTTCACATAAGGGCAACTACTTAAAAAACATTCATTCAATCCATGTATAGTTATTTACTGAGTAACTATTGCATGTTAAGTACTATTCTAGCCCCTGGACTACAGCAGTAAAAAATATGCCACTGCCCTTACAGGGTTTATATTTCATTGGGGTGACACAGACATAAAAATTAGAAACTATTATATATCAGATGATGATAAATTCAAGGAAATGAAACAAGGTAAGGAGATAGAAAGTAATGCACAATAGATAGATAGATAGATAGATAGATAGATAGATAGATAGATAGATATGTCATATATATATATATATATACAGGGGTGGGCAAAAGAAGGTTTACAGTTGTGAGTATGCGAGACAGTTTATTGTTGTTTTATTGTTTATTAATTATTATATTACTTATTTGTATTACGACTAAAAGCCTACTTTTGCCCATCCCTGCTGTATGTATGTGTATGTGTGTATACACACACACACACACACACACACACACACTGTATATCACTAAATGAGAGTTGATTTGCATATGTTTGGTCCAGTTGACCTACTTTACATGGAAATCTTCAGGTGTTTAAAGCAATCTGAAAAAGCCTCTCTAAGTAAAGCCTTTTTAAGTAAATTTTAAAAAAACTTAGTTGCTCATAAACCTGGAAAAAAAGTATCTGGGTCATCTATCCCAATTGTCTACCCCAAGAAAGCTTTCCTTTGGCTGATTTATCCAACTGCCATAGCAACAACTGTTGTCACTGGATATCAGTGCAAGCAAGGGAGTTTAGTGATTAGATATATTCTGCTTCAGAATTATTAAGGTCATTAATGTGACCTTGGGGAAATCATTCTCTCTTTTTATAAAATGCCCAACTTATAATAATAAGGATTAAAATGTTTCATAGTAGACAAGAGAGAAAAGTTAAAAATCCTTAACAAAAACAAAAAAATAACTACACTAGTTATCTTAAGATCTGATTCTGATTATCACTACTAACCATGACTAACTATGCTAGTCACTTAACCTTTTTACCTTCAGTTTTCTTTGATCTACTAACATTAATAAAATAGTAATATGCAGAGTACAGACATAGAAGCATCAATGGTATAATGTGTGAAAATACTTTAAAACAATAAAGAACACATGTCTGGGTTAATATAAGTTATAAGTATACATAATAAGATTGGGAATAGATACTTCTAATACTTTACTAAAATGACTTATTAGTGTAAAATTGGTGGGTTCATTATCTGATTCACTTTACTACAATAAAATTTAAAATCTTACCATTTTTCTCTAAATTTGATTTATTTTTCTTTGTTTTATGACTCAAATATTATATTAACTCTGTTACCCAACACTTTCAAATAATTGAAAACAAATACATATCATTAAATTCCAAATATGTACAAGGTACCATGCCATGTCCCTTCATCAAACTGTGGATTGTTAAGGCCCCTTCCTTCCTTAATTTTTCTCTCTTAGGTTTACATTCCATTTAAATGGTAAACTTTACCTGATATTCCCTCCACTTCGGCTACTTATAAGAAAAAAACAGAAAGGAAACTAAATTTATTCAGCTCTTATTATGTACTTGGCACATATCATTTAAATACATTATCTCAGTCATCCTCACAACCCCAGGAGATAGGTATTTGCATCCATTTTAAAGATGAGAATGATAAGAACCATAGCAGAAAAAGAATTTAAACCAGGTTTGCTGAATCCAAAGCCTATGACCTTTCCACTAAAACATCAGTTCCCAGACTTTCAGATTTCATAGACCAATATAATACACACACACACACACACACACACACACACACACACACAAATTGGTGAATCTCATAAGGCTGGCAACATTTTATTTTCTAAGAAATAACATATATATATATAAAATAATAAAATCGTAATATGCTAATTAGACCAGACGTCCTTCTGGACTTCCTTCTGTCCTTCCGGATGAAGCCAGGGCTGCAAGGGAAGCCTGGGTTCCGGGTGCCTGCTGGTGGCCAGAGGGAGGCCCGAGTCCCAGGTGCCAGAGGGACGCCAGTGCCGGCAGGCAGGGGAAGGAAGGCCTACTCTTGCACAAATTTCATGCATCAGGCCTCTAGTATATATATATAATCCTCACTCGAGGATACTCTTTCCATTGATTTTTTTTTTTTTTTTTTAGAGAGAGTGGAGGGGAAGGAGGAGAGAGAGAGAGAGGGAGAGAGAAAAATTGATGTGAGAGAGACACATCGGTTGGTTGCCTCCCATGTGCGCCCCAGGTCAGGGATAGAGTATGCAATGTATGCACCCTTTACTGGAAGGGTGCATACATTGCATACTTTATCTGAAACCCTTTACTGGAAACCAAACCCCAAGCCCTTTGGTCCCAGGGCTGATATTTTAACCACTGAGCAAAACTGGCCAGGGCAGAAATAATACATGTTTTTAAAAGCCTACTATTTACCATTAGCA
>NW_005874988.1:0-13603 GCF_000147115.1 Myotis lucifugus
GTGGGATTGGCTCCTTTCCCAGGTGAGCCGCTGGGGGGGGGGAGTAGCCAGGTTTCCCCGGACGAGCGGCTGGTACAGAGTCAGACCTAAACTCAGGCTTTCCTAACCTCGGCACTATTTTTTGTTGTTGTTGTTAATCCTCACCTGAGGATATATTTTTTCCCATTGATGTTTTAGGGAGAATGGAAGGGAGGGGGAGAGACAGAGAGAGAAATATTGCTGAGAGAGACATAGATTGGTTGCCTCCCACACGCCCCAACCGGGGCTGGGGATCGATCCTGCAACCGGGGTACCTGCCCTTGACCAGAATCAAAACCTCGACCCTTCAGTCCGAGGGCCAATGCTCTAACCATTGGGATAAACTGGCCAGGGCGACTCCGGCACTATTGATGGTTAGGGCTGGACAGTCCTTTGTTGTGGGGGCTGCCCCATGCTTGCGGGATGGCCAGCAGCGCCTGTCCCCCGCCCCCCACAGCTGTGGCAATCAAAACTGTCTGCAGACATGACCAAGTCCCCCCTAGGGGACAGCACCCCACAATCCCACGACTGGTCTGACTCACAGATCTGAGCTGTGGGCCCTGCGGCTGCCTGCTCCTGTGGTTCTGATGCGGCTCTGACCTGCCCCTTTCCCGTTCGTTCCCGAGGGAAGGCCCAGGTCACCAGCGCCCGGGGCCTAGGAACCCATCAGACCAGCTCGTGTGCGACTGCCACCGCCCAAGCACATTTGTCATACACGCTGTAAGAACAAATTTGCATCGGCAAGTATGACATTTTCAATAAATCAACACTCAGCCTATAAGGAATCTATTAATATTTCCGGGAGCCTATTATGCAGCCAGCCAGCCATTCGAATGACTGGTCTTTTCAGGAAGGAGATCTGATTTAATTCCTGGGCTGGGAGAGTATCTTTTACTTCCTGGTTATACCTGTGCTCGGTGGTGATTAAAAAATGTGTAGGCATCCCATCCACTAATTCCCGTATTCTCCCCATTCTTTCTTTTTTAAAAATAGGACCCCGGTCTCCTTTCCCTCTTCCTAATTCGTTCTTGCTCCTGTGTGGGTTCTGAAATAATTATACAAGCCCTCAAGCCAGCTCGTTTTCTAATATAATGAAAGCAAACAGTAATAAATGGAATTATAAATGAGAATATTTCTAGCCTCGTAATTAAAATATATTTGTTTGAAAGCCATGGTTCCACTTGCGTTTCCCCCCAAACCGCCCTAGTTTACAGAAGGTGGGGTCAGCGTTCCGAGGAGGACAGGGCTCTGAACTGGTGTCTGAGAGGGGACCTCACTCCCGCTGGGTTAGCTTCTCTTGTTAAACAGACTTACCCGTAGGGTGAGAAACGCTCCCGCAGGGAGAGGCATTTTGAAGAAAAGTGGAATGATCTGGACTGAGCTGGAAACCGTTGTAGACGCAGAACAATCACACTGTCTTACAAGGTGACTAGGAACTGCTTTGTACTGAAATGCCATGAAATTAAGAAACTTCCATGGTTTGGGAAAATCAGCTTAAAGATAGGAACGTGATTAACCCCTGGAGGATGTTACACATGAACATATACCCCTTATACTGTGAGATCCACTGGGTTCAAGCTATGATTTTATGGAATGTGGGAACAGGAGATACCTTAAAGATGACTGAGATGTTCACATTTCACCAAATGAAATATTACCCGGAAGCCCAATGTTTGTTTGTTTTTTTAAATATATATATACTAGTGGCCCAGCATGTGAAATCGCGCACAATAGGCCACCTGCTGCTTCCATGGGAGGCAGGAGCAAGCCGCTGGTGCCCAAGAGAGGCAGGAGCAAGCTGCCACCACCCGCAGGAGCCGGGGGGGGGGGTGCGGGGGGAGGGACTGAGAGGTGCTCCATGCATCTCCTGGTGACTGGTCGCACATGCAGCCCTCCCCACATCGCACGCCTGCTACGCACGCAGCCTCCTGCTGATCGGTCATTACATGTGAGGGCGTGACGGCCATTTGCATATCAGCCTTTTATTATATAGGATTTTATAAATCCAACTTATTTTTGTTTGGTGAGCGCAAACTTTTGAAATTCAGTGTAAGACCTGCCACCACCTCTGACTCAGTCCTGTGATTTGTTCGGCTGTCCAGATGCTGACACTCCAGGATAAGTAGCTGCAAATCGTTCTTCTGTTTTAATAGCTCATTTTGCCAGTTCAGGATGCTCCCCATTACCCAGAAACTGTAGTCTAGTTTACACAACATTACGCATCGGTAGTTTCTAGTGTTAAGTGTGCATATGTTGTTTCTGTTGTAGTTTATAAATAGTTCAAACGACATTTCAAGATGAAGTTGACAGCAAGCTTCACCCACGGCCCCTGAGAATTTTAGGAGCAGATTTCGACAATCGCTGAGCCGACACCACTTTTCACACGAGAGACGCCTTCACAGCACAGAGTGGGGGGGGTGCTGGGTCCGGGTCGCAGGTGGGCAGGACGAGGACCCAGACTCGGGACTTGTTCAATGTTGCTCTTCGAGGCTCGCACTGCCTCTGCTAGTAAATTACTTAATTCATCAGCGCAGAGAGCAAACCTTCGGGACGCTATTAGCAAGTTGCTATTCCCCGTCCTTTTGGGAATCTGCTAATTGCCCTTTCATAAGTGCGGCTCATTATGATTAAGACTTTGATTAAATGTGGAAGTCTAGACTTTACATGATATTTCAGGCACATTTCGTAGGAACGTAAAGTAGCACAGGAGCGCGAATGGTGCATTCGAATCTCCCAGCCCCGTGATACGCTCTCCCAGTCAAGCAAGGAGTCCGCAAGGACCCGCTAGTCAGACCCGATTCTCCCTCAAGGAGCTTACAGTGAAACCAGGGAGAGCTCGTATTTGAAACAACAAACATCAGTGCGTGAGCAGTAATTCAGAGGAGATGCAGGCCAGTTCCAAGGAGGCTGGGCCTTGGGACCAAGGGCGGGTCTGGTTCAGAGAGAAGGGCACGCTGGGGGGAAGGGCGGCGCCAGGAAGCACGGCTGACATTTGCGGACCATCCACGACGACGACGAGCCAGGAGGGGGAGGGCTGTACGCGATCGTGTCTAACTCTAAGGTCGCTCTAAGTGTTGTTGCTCAACGCTTTTGCAGCAAAAGACCCGGCCTGAGCTTCAGTCACACAGCCCGGAGGGAAGGGACTAGACCAGTGATGGCGAACCTTTTGAGCTCGGCGTGTCAGCATTTTGAAAAACCCTAACTTAACTCTGGTGCCGTGTCACATACAGAAATGTTTGCATATTTGCAACCATAGTAAAACAAAGACTTATATTTTTGATATTTATTTTATATATTTAAATGCCATTTAACAAAGAAAAATCAACCAAAAAAATGAGTTCACGTGTCAACTCTGACACACGTGTGCCATAGGTTCGCCATCACTGGACTAGGCCCACAATCACCGTAATACTAGCAGAAAGGGTCTCAGAAAGTGAACCTAGCTTGTCTGCTTTCCTTTCTTCCCCCTCCCTGCCTCCCCCTCCCTCCCTCCCTCCTCCCCTCCCTCTCTCCCTCCTTCTTTTCTTCCCTTAACGGAGCTTATGTTATTTATACTTTCTGTATTTTAGTTTGATAGGAAAGTGACTATATTCATACTTCAAGAACAACCAGGGCAGGGTAGTCAGACATTATCTAAGTGTCTGTATTTTCCATGGCTGTATACCAGTCATGGGTTTATGGTACTTCACAAGCCTTTACCCTCAGGGATCACTCTGTGAGGGGGGGTGCAGGCATTCCTGGCCGCCATGCCAGGACATTTCTGGGATCTTCCTGCTGAGCCGTCGGGATTGGCCGCATTAGCTCGGGGTGCGGGTGTGTGCGGGGAAGAGAGGCTCTGGAAACCAGAGGTTGGCAGGCCGGCTCCGCCCAGGCTGCGCGGGGGACGCCCCCTTCTTCGCTGGAGGCTGGTCATTCCCGAGCTCTAGATTCACTGGAGTGCCGGGGGCTCCTGCCACCCTGCGTCCAGTTCCTGCAAGCTGGCCTCCGTCCCCGGCCGCCCGGCGCTGCGCCCGTCTGCTACTTCCTGGCACTGTGCCCCCGAAGCAGGGAGCTGCTAGAAACCACCTCCTGCTGCCCCGGGACTCAGCCACCCCCCTCCCCCGGGGTAGAAGGCAGTGACCAGGCCTGGCCAGTGGTCGCTGGAGTGGACCCCGAAGGCTAAAGAGAACACCTTGACCGAAGTTTCAGCCCCTGCGCCCTGAGGTGGAGCGGCCATCACTACTACTGTCCCGTGAAACCAAACAGGGGGACACAGGCAGACCTCAGGGTGCCCTGGGACCTGGACCAATGACTCCTTACCCTCCCCTCATCCCCGACCAAGCGGTTCCCATGGCGACCGAGCCCCTCACCCGGTCTTGGCCCCGTATAACTGGTCACCCACAGCCACCGGGCAGTTGGCTCTGAGCATAGCTCCCCTTCTCCGGGGGGGGGGGGGGCTGGGGGGCCTCACAACCAGCAGCCTGCCCTCCCCCACTGCGTCCTCGGGGTCGGTGTTTGGTGGCGGGTGAAGCCTCTCTGTCCCCTCACACTGACCGCGGGGTGAGCATGAAAAACACGTTTGGGGAGAAGCGCACGGTAGGTGTGGCTCGGACGGGTCCTCCGGCGCTGTGGCGTCCTCCCGGCGGACGGGGCACGGGACGCAGACAGGCCTCTCAGAACTGTCCTCGGGGTTGGCACTGTCCTGACCCCATTTCACCCACAAAACCCACCTGGCACGCGGAGACGGTTCAGTGACTTGCCCCTCACCAGCATCCAGGGAGTGGGGAGCTGGGGTTCAGACCCCGGGAGCCCAGCTCCGAGCCCGGCTCTGTATCACCCCTCCTCTGAGAGCCGGACCCAGGGTGATCCATTCAGTGGATGGACTGATGCACAGATAGGTAAACAGGGGGTCACGGGGGTGGGGGGTCCAGGGCGGGGTAACCGGAGCATCTCCTGGGAACAGGGGGAAGCAGGTGCACAGAGAGGGGTTGCTGAGGGGCCCTGGCTGTCGACCACGCTGTCCCGTGTCCCTTTGGGCCGACTCTGCGTGGAGCATCATGGGGTGAACGGGGTGATGCCGTTGGCACCCCCACAGTGAGAGGAGGGTGATTGGTTGGAGCGGGAAGTGAATCCCGCAATGAGCCTGCCTTCCAATGCCACATGTGAGTGACTAACGAGTGACAGCCTGGAGGCAAGGACACGGGGTGGCTGGGGGGATGCCACGGGGCCTGGGGAGGCAGGGACCCCCCATCAGCGGTTCTCTTGTTAGAGGATCCACCCCCAACCTTAACAGATGCTCGCCCCCGTGATGCAGACAGACGGCAGGCACTGCTGGCACACTGTCGCAGCCAGTGGGCGCTCGCCGACGCAGCCTGTACTGAGCTTGGCACCAGGTTCAGTAGGACATTTTAAACTTCCATAACCATCGGGCAGTTTGAAAAATATCCTCGGGTGAGGATTAACCAACAAAAAAAGGAAGCTTGCCTGTGGTGGTCAGCCTGGCAGGAGGGAGTGATGCAAGCACCGCTGTGGCCTGTGTACCGAGTTCTCCTGGGAGGGGGGCGTTTTAAAAGCCAGACTGGAGTTCAGTGCGATATTTAACCGGATGTCCCCGCGTTGTGCTGCCTCCTGGGGCCTTGAGAACATCACCCACAGTGTCTGTGGTTGTTGGATGTCTGCTGTGAGGCAGGGGCTGTGCGGGGGCCACTCTCCACAGGACAGCGAGGCCGGGCTGGGGAGCAGGGGAGGGTGAGGACGCCCACACACTGCCCGGCGACATGTGCCTGGGACAGGGAGGCGATGGCTCAGCGAGATTTTCTATTAAATCAGGAAAAACGCAAACTTGCCCCGAACATCACCTCTTTGTGCTTCTCAGACCAGCTGCTTCCCGATGCCCCGCTGAGGAACAAATTGTTTTCCCGGCAGGACGCTCGGACACTCCCGCATCAATAGGTCCGATCGTTCCCAGCATCCAGCCGGGCGAGGAGGCGATCTGATGTGGGCAACCCAGTCATCTCCACGTAGGACAAGAGCCAGGATGCCCGCCGGGCACTTCCACAGCTTCTAGAAGTACCCGCCATAAGCTCTTCTCATGGCCTCGCGGCCGCAGGCAGCCGGGGCTGCTGGGACACCGCCAGGCCCGCCAGACCGAGGAGAATGGCGAACGCCGCGTGACGCCGCCAGGCTTGTGGTAATTGTTCCGGCAGCAACAGGAGGCTGACAGAAACATTATCTTTTACAACTTGACTTCTGATTTAAAGTTTAAAATACTGGATCCCATATGAACTTTTGTAGTGAATAATCCATCCGTTAGATTTATGCAGATTAAACAAACCGAGTGGAGAGAGGAGGCTAGGCTTGTGTTTTCTGGTAGAGACTTGTTCTCCCGGTGCTGCCTGGTGGCTAATGAAGGACAGCACAGGTTTGCAGGTTAAATGCAAATGAAAACGTACTGTGCGCTGAGTCGGCGATGGCGGGCACCAGGTGGGCCCCCATTGAGTGTGCTGTGAGGCCTCGTCATGGCAACATCAGACTCTACGGGGACGGAAAACTTGACATTGATGAGCAAGTGGAGAAAGGGGGCGTGCCTAAGGCCTTTCCCTGGAGTGCACAACGCGCGGATGTGTAAGCGGGTGAACCTGAAGCATGGGAGTGGCTTTGGTAGATCAGTGGCTTTGGTTACACCTCCCAGGAATCGCACGGATGTGTGACCGAGTTTCCACGGTTCCTCTGTTGCTGGTACCAGGCGTCGCTCTAACCAGGCGGCGGTGACCTGCGAGTAGAAACTGCTGTTTCTTGCTTGGGTTGCCACGGGTGTTGGGGCTGCGATTATCATCGAATTTGGTCTTACATTTAGTTTTAGCCTCATTTTTCCTACTGGATCATCTCTCTGATTTTATGTTGGAAGTTGGTGAGCGAAAGGGACTCCTAAGGTATCCAAAACCTTCCTTTAGGCCCGATTTTCTGAAATATTCGGCATCTATTCCGGGGAACGTGGGCAGCTGCCACGTTATAGCTTTTGTAGACTCAACACGAACCTGCTGCCCCGCACTCTTCAGCCGGCACCGCGTGTGTGACAGGAGGGGCAGGGGGTGCGGGCTCGCCGCCAGCCGTGTCCTGCAGGGGCCTTGGGGGAGGTAGCGGGGAGGGCCGTAAGCCCAGGGCAGCGCACGAGGCACCATAACGAGGAAAAGTGCTTCCTGAGGCCTCCTTACGCAAGCCCGGCCCCGCCTGGCCGACTGCTCCGTTCCCCAAACCCCCCTATGCTCCGTCATCAGCCCCTGCGATCTAAGCCACCGTCTCCGAAGGGTCACACGGATGCAGTAAGAGCAAGTGAAGGATCCCTTGGCGAGTGGATGCTGCAGGGAGGGAGCAGTGTGAGAGCACCACAGTCATTCTGTCCCAACCAGAGGGCACGGAGAGGCTTCATTAAAACCCGCGAAGGGAAAGCGACGACAAAGCGAACACGGGGGAGCTGAGTGTAGACTCCGAGAGGCGGGAGGAGGCCTGATCCCAGGCCCTAAAACTAGCACCTGGGCAGAGGCCAGGGCACTGCCTGACCCGGTGTTTCTGGGACCTACATGTCAGCACGTCAGGAAATCGCTGTGCTCAACGTGTCGCACCAGAGAGTCCGTGTTAACTGGCCGGACGGGCTCCGAGATTCTCGGAAACGTCTGTTAGGACGTTTATGTGGCCGAGAGGAGCCATCAGATAAAATCAACACAATATCATTTACAGTAATTCTGGAAGCAACTCGCTGTCCTAGTGTTGTTATCAATGTGTGAACCCCAAATGCCAACCTAATTGTGCGGATGGCCCTATGGATAGGACAGAAGGTTAAGGGGAGGTGGGTTTCCCGTCACCCCAAGCCGTCTTCTCACACCACTTCGGGCTGTGTGACTCCTAAGCCCCGAGTGACTGTAATTAAATGATCACCTAAGCCCCGAGTGACTGTAATTACACACACACACACTCTCTCTCTCTCACATACACACACACACACTGTCACACACATGTACACTCACACACTCACACGTGTACACATGCACACACATGTACACTCACACACTCACACGTGTACACATGCACATTCACATAGACACATACACATACTCTCACACACACGCATGTACACTCACACACTCACACGTGTACACATGCACATACACAGACACATACACATGCACACACACACACATACTCACACGTGTACACATGCACACACACTCATCATTTCAGTCGCTTCAGTGCTGTACTTGGATTGGACGATGGCATCTCGCTTTGCACAGTGTGTAGGCAAAGCAACGGGCACAGACATTCAATACACACTCAGATATTAACACTCCTCCATGGCCGTTCCTATTGCTGCTGCCCCTGCCTCCTCTTCCTCCTTTTGTCCTGGGGACCCCTCTTCCTCACCTGCCTTTGGCCACTAGAAATTCTGCTAAAACCTCAAATAAGACATAAAGGCAGCAGTAGTTGCCAGCAGGTGGGAAACCCTCTGAGGTGATTTTACATCACTCGTTCATTCATTCACTCATTCATTCATTCACAATCACTTAGTAAGCACCAACCATGGACTCGGAGCAGGGTCCCCGTGCTCAGCGGCTTTATCTGGGCACAAAGAATCGGCCAGATGGGCTTGGAGACAGAGGCACCCCCTCCCTGGCCCTCGCAAGCTGGCGGGGGGTGGGCTGTGCCCTCAGGGGAGGGGTGCCTTTCAATGCACAGCAACATGCCATTGGCTGCCAGTCCCGTGGCCTTGGTCTGCACGAGGAGTGGGATGGGGGCAGCTTTTATCATTCACTTGCCCGCAAGCATCACCTTTTACATCTGCTCTGGGCGGGAGATGCCGCTCTCACCCAGCACAGTGCGTTCCTCTCCCTGGCCCCTTGGTTACTGTGAGGAGCGTCTGTCTCGCATTCATGTGGGCTCTGTCATCCCAGGTAGACGAAGCCACTGCTGCTCAGGAACCCCTGCCCCCCATCCCGCCCCAACGCGCCCATCTTTTTGTGACCCCGGGGAGCTACGTTCGCTTTTCCCGTAGGGCCCTGGCCTGGCACTGGGTGGTCCCTCTCTGGTCAGCTCAGGCCACAAGCCAGGTCCCTCTGCTGGTCTTTAACATAAAAATGCTCCTTAAACCGTTTCCCTCTATTTAGTCCCTAGAGCTGGGAATGAGCTGGAATAAATTCTCCCAATCGGAGTCGGTTCGGAAATCTCTCTGTGCCCCACAGCACTTCACACGCCCCGAGGCTCACCACCTGCCTGGGGAAAGGTGGACAGGCCTCGCCATAAAACACCCGCAACCCTGAGCCTCCAGGTTCCCACTGGGGACTCTGAACTGAGCAAACTATTCAATTCTGGGACAGGATGTTGCTCTAATGGCTGCTTTCTAGTTCTGGCCTTTGTTTTCTGACAAATGCCAGCCAGCTCCCGGGTACAGGCATCTCCTGGGCGGGGGGGAAGACACGGACGTGTGGAGTGGGTATGCCACACCGCGGTGGGTGCAGGGGGCACGTAGCACGGCCTCCTGTCCCCCCAGGAAACCCCCTTCCATTGACAAAGGTGGGTCCCTTAGCCTTTAGAAGAAGCATTTGTGCAGCCCCCGATCATCCCACTGTCCCCGAGTCCCCATGAGGAGCCATCCTAGAGAGCATACAGTTTGTCCAGCTGAGGCCCAGGTGGCTTGGGGGCTGTGCCCAGACAGGGTCCCATGGTGTCCCCCGGCAGACGCGGGCACACCAGCAGTGGGCATCTCTGCCTGGGAGTTCCAGGCCCTGGCAGGAAAGGCCACTGCAGGGCCGATGCCGCGGAGACCGAGGCTTGTGCTCAGACACCGGGTGGCTTCCCGTGCAAAGGTAACTGAACGCCTCCTGGAGGCGGTCTGATCATCTGAGGGAGGTGCCTGTCTGCAATGACCAGGTGAAGGCCTATGTGAGGGCAGGGGGCCAGTGATGGTTCTCGGAAATTAAAACAAAACTGGGGGAAAAAAGGCAAATAGAGAAGGCCTTCTGCCCACCTCCTCCTGTGTGCCCGGGACGGGGGCTCGCTGGGCACTGGGGGGACCTTGGGAGGCAGGACCCCGCTTTCCTTAAATTATCTCTATGCCAACAAGAAAATTCTTGGTCCAACAACCTCAGCGTAGGAGACTTACTTACAATAGCTGTTGCGTATCCGTGTGGTGCACGGGCCACAGCCACGGGTTCTATTTGGGGTCATTCCCTACAGACCAGTGTGTCTTCCTCCAAACTGATGCATGTCGGCAGCATCTCACCGGCCAATGTTGGAAGTGACCAGTGGCTGCTGAGGTAGATGTGTGGGGAGGTGGGAAGACCCGTGGCTGCGTCTGGGTGACATGTCCTTGTCCCTCCAGCAGCCTAAGCTGGTTGCATGATTGGCAGTTCACGCGCTTGTCAATCATGCTGGTGATAACCACAGAGCAGTAGGGAGCCGGGCGTCTCCGAGATGAATGAGATCCCACTGCTCAGCTGAGGACACACGTGCAGGCGACACTGCGTCGCTTACCTGTGTCCTCAGGGCTCTGGGACGGAGAGGAGACTGGTTTCTCTCTAAATTCACACCGTTTCAGGCTCAAGTCACCAAACAGCCGAACCTCCATCTCTGAGCTGGATGCGCACTGAGGCACACAATGCAGGGGAAGCGAGCGCACTTGGAAAGCGTGTGTCCTGGGTGCTGTCTTCCTTTGTGAATCGAGATGCATGCATGAACATTATTGGTGCATCTCATTTTTATCTCTAGCCGAAACCTCCGCCGAGTCGAATATTTGTGACCATGTCACACTTGGGAAGTGGAGATGTGACGGCTCACATTTCAATGATGAAGGAAAAGATCATTTGATAATTATCACCGACACTGCTCCTGGGACCTTCCCTTGCTCTCAGGGTGGCTCCCTGAGGTGCTGAGGACACAACATAGAAGGCAGCGTGGCTCCGCCCGCCACCAGGGCCCACGATGCAGGGGTGACCGGAATGTACACCAGCTGTGCGACGGGTGTTGAGACGACGCAGGTCCGGTGCTAAGGGAGCTGTAAGGGGGCCCTTCGCTCTGCTGTGTGTCTGCGGCTCCTGATTTGGCCGATTCTGGGCAGCCACCTGCACGTGCCGTGTGCCGCCTGCATCTCATCTTCCTGTGGGATTGCGTGTTCCTCGAGCTGCAGGGACCATCACCCCTGAGCGCACACATGTCCAGCACCGGTCACACAGAGTGGACAGTTCCTGCATGCAGTGAAGTAAGTGATTCCCCTGACCAGCACTGGCTCATGTTAAGCATAAGGCAGGATGCGTGAAACACCCCATGAGGTTTCTCGTGAAAATAGCTCAGCAGCTGCACACGGCGCGGCTATAGAGCCTGCAGCCGGATAAAAGCCGGGACTCCCAGGCCTCCGCTGGAAATGTGAGCCAGCGCCGGGTACAGCCCCAGGTGCTACGTGGAATCTCATATTCAATCGGCAGCTCCACACGCTTCTCTCGCCCCGTGCGGTTCTGCCCGGCTAAGCAGCCGTTTGCGCGCAATTAGAACAGAGAGGTCAGCGGCGGAAACTGCAGTCGGGCTAGAAAACCTTCCAGGATCGCACCTCTGTGCTCCGCGTGTGGCCAGCTCTCCGCACACGCAGAAGGTTCCTGTGGCCTCACCTTAATGGGAGGGGCAGATGCGACTTTATGGGCATTACTGAGAGTCGGAGGCCTCATTTTCAGGCTCTTGAGCGTAGGAAGTGATTGTTTAAAGAAAAGACCACCAAGCAGGCGCTCCATCCTGTTAGAAACGAAGAAGCAGCAGCGTTCTGCTCAGAAGAAATTTTTTGTGCCCGAAAATACAAAAACCTGAGACTGGGAACAGGCGGTGGCATTTGAGTGGGGGGTTCAGGGAGGACGTGAAGCAGATGTGGGCGAGCCTGACCTTCGCCCCACCATCCATTCACCCTTCCCGCCTTGGTACTAATTGAGCTGGACACGCGGCACCTACTGCCTTGGGAGCAGCCACGTGGCCAAGTAACTGACTCGTCTCCCAGGATACGGATGCGGTGCGTGTGCCACGCCCAGATCTGGCCCTCAGGCGTGGGGGGTCCTCGTCCCTGCCCCCTCGTCCTGGCTGAGATGTGGCTCAGCACTGAGCCTCCTGGACCACGAAGAGGAGGCGGCCACGGCCTCTCAGGGCAGAGAGCCTCCCGCTCGCGGTTCTCACGAGAGAGAAACGAGCTTCCCATCTGGCTGCGCCCCTGCTGCGTGGCCGCGGTCACATGTGTGGGACTCACGTCTGAGTAATGCAGCCGCGGGCACCGCGCTCATTTAGCCGGAGAGAAGGAGGAGCCCTGCGTCCCTGCCGGCACAGCCATGGAGGCACACAAAGTACCATGGGATGCATCTGCAGGCCGTTTTGTCCGCCACCAGGAAGTCCTTGTCAATCAAGCAGCTCTTTGCTTGTCACCTGCCCAAAGTCGTTAGTGATGTGCTCCTTCGGGCACGCGGGACAAGGCCGTGCCGCCAGAGGAGACGCTGGCTGGAGGAGCAGACGGCCCGGTGCCGTCCTATTAAACAGAGAGGAAGTGCACGCTCCCAGAACACGCGGCCCAGCAACAGGGCGGCTTCGCGCTGATTACCCGAGCGGCGCAGCCAGGGACAGAGGACGGGCCCCCCAAACCACCCGGGCAGGGGCACGGGAGCAGCAGGACGGCTTAGGCAGGGGCCTCCCCTGACCGGGAATGAGGTCGCCTCCTCTTTAGTCAGGGGCGCGCCCCTTCTCCCTGAGACTGTCGGGTAAAAAGCCAGCAGCCAGCACAGCAACAGCCGTTGGGTGTGAGAGAATCCAAATCACACCTATTATTTTTTTTTTGGTCAGATCCACAGAAAATGTATTTTTTGGTGTGCCGCAGACTTTCAGTAATTAGCTTATGTGCCACGAGATGAAAAAGGTTGAAAATCGCTGCTTCGAACTATTTAAAAATTAGAAGAAAATGGAAATCCGCCTCTTTGCACTCGGCGGTACGATGCTTTGGGGGACACGTGTCCCCGGGCTTATTTTGAGAGCATGAATTAGATTTCCTAGCAGACTTCACCCCCGATTTCCTTAAACGTGTCCCTCAGCTAAATCGGTGTGACACGCGCGTGTGCTCTGTGCCAAGTTGATGCTCGAAAGGACGCCACGCGGCCACCTGCACCCCAGCTCCTTCCCGGGACAGACTCGGCGCGTGGGTTGTCTCCACGCCCTGGGCCTCTGCCAGGAGACACTTATGTCCTTCTCCCTCGGCCAACCGCCAGGAAACGCTATCTGAAATGGTGTGAAATTCCACCCCATTTAATGACTGGTCGCCTTGCTTCTATTTTATTTATATATTTTTAAATATATATATTTTATTTCAGAGAGGAAGGGAGAGGGAGAGATAGGAACATCAATGATGAGAATCACTGACCGACTGCCTCCTGCGCGCCTCCCACTGTGGCGTGTGGCTACCGTGTTGGAGGGAGCGTGGTGGCCCGGATGAGAATCAATGCACAGAGAGGAGTCCCCCCTCCCCGCCCCCCAGAGGCTGTCAGCTGCATGTCCCGCGCTCTCCCCCAGCGTGCCGGCCGGGGCAGGCTCCCCGCTCAAT
>NW_005874989.1:0-13602 GCF_000147115.1 Myotis lucifugus
TCCCATTCCTGTATCAGCATCATACTCTCCCAGGGGAGAGGGCCAGCTGAAGGGCTGGACTGGCTGAGAGTCTCACAAAGCCATTCTCAGCCCCACCTTAAACCTCCCCACCCCTTTCAAGGCCCTGGCTGCTCACTTTGAAAATGGGAACACAGTTCTGGGATTGAATGTGGAAGCAGAAACAGTGTGGGACCCAGATGCCTCCCAACACGGCCCATGCCAAGATTTTGTCTCCTCCTTAGCCCTTTCCTTCCCCCCTTCCCCATTGCACCACAAAAACAATTTCTCTGCCTGGATAAGAGGTCTCAGGCCAGGGTCTTAGGTACTTAGTACATTTTCGTCTCATTTCAACACTAAGAAGGTGGTGTTGAATTTTCACCAAGCTAGGTTTGGTAGAGAAAGAGCCCTTACTCCCTGCCTTCAAAGAGGGAAATGGATATGTACGTAAGCTAATGAATTGTTAGAAGTCTCCTGTAAGTCTTCTAAAAAAGGGGTTTTGACAGGGGTTCGGGACAGGCTTTGTAAAGTGGTAGCATCCCAAAAGACTCAGTTGGAATGTAGTGCCTTCAGAAGATCCCCCTGCCCAGAGAGCCACATTGTTTGCTCCTGTCCCTGTATCAGCTCCTAATTGCCTCCTAGCACACCCCCTTCTTGAGTCCCAGCTCAAGCTAGTCTTTGCCTTGTCTTCCTAGGCCCCATCTCTCCCATGCTAGATCTGGCCCTGCCCCATTTCTGAATGTCCCTGGTCTTCTCCCCACTCAGTGTTAAGCATTGAATGCCAGATGGAACAGGGAAATCCTGCCGAGAGCCAGCCACCTCGAAGCCCTCCAGGAGCCCACCCAACTGTGCAATGCTGAGTTCTGCTGAGGGATAGAGAATAAGAACACCATCTACTTCTATACCAAACCCACAGGTTTTCTGCTTTTCTTGATACAATTGTGTTTTCTTTAAAAAAAAAAATGGAAGGGGGGGCAAGAAATCTTACCCTTAACCTGCAGAATTTTAGAAGTATCAAATGGCTTTTTCTATAATTGACAGTGAAGGAAAGAAAAGGCCCAATGCATTATTCTAAAACAGCTGTGGTGCTCAGAATCGAGTGTGCTGAAAAGAGCCCATGATCTTCACATGACTGTAATACTGAATTCTACCAATATGAGAACTGGAGACCCAATGTTTTCCCTGAAGTGAATGAGTAAGGAAAACCAGTGTTGGGACCTTAAGGGAAAAAGAGGAGCTATTTCAGCATCTGCATCCCCACCGCCTTTCTGTCTCTTGACTTATAGATTTACTTAAAATGTTTAAGTCACAAAGTTGGGGGTCATAGACTAGAAATTTAAGCAAAGTTCTTTTGAGGTAATTGGGATCTTTAAAGAGGGGAGAATATAGGGAGGTAAAAAAACAAAACAAAAACACACACAACTGCGTCCCCATCACTGTTCATACCACCCCAAACTACAGCAGCCCATAAGACGTCCTTCCTTCCTTCAGTGGACACGGATTGAGCCTTTATTCTATGCCAGGCATTGGGCTTTGTTCTGGAAAGCCATGCTATCCCAGTACAGGTTCCTGTCTTCAGTAACACAACCTGGCAGTTAGTGACTGGCTGCTGTGCACCTGACACTAGGCCAGGTGCCTTGTGTGCATTATTTCACTTAATCTCTGCAACAGTCCTAAAAGCAGCCCAAGACTATCTCCATTTTGCAGCTGAGGACATTGAGGCTTTGAGGGCTTGAATAAGTAGCCCATAGCAACACAGCTGGGACGTGGCAGAGACAGGTCAACCCAAGTCTGTCCCACTACTAAGACGTTTTAAGCACACCACCAATTGTCCTACGGTTCTTGCTTTGAAAGACAAGCATGACGGTCCACATTTACAAGGCTATTTGGAATACAGAATTTTGGTAACCAGTTGGGCTTTGTTTCTGTGAGTGATCCAACAGAGGTTGGAATTACTTAGAAATTACATGGAAACTTCTTTCAATGAGGACAATACAGGTGCCATGATCTGATACCCTCAATAGAAAAAGTAATTATAGGTTCTAATTGGTCAGACAAACTTTGAAAGACAAAAATACAGGACAAGATTCTTAACCCTTAAATCTGATTTCATATTCTCAACTTCAAATTCTATTTATTTCAAAGAATATGGAATATGTTATAATAAACTTTTAAAAACCAGGATACAAAGCTATATGCTTATCTAATATATTTTCAATATTTTTCCAATGAATGTATATTATTTATATTTTCTGATTATTCTACCAGGAACAGAGCCTGCTGTTTCAAAGGGAAATTGAATTGCAAAGCTGCTGCCTCTTGTTTTGGGTTGCCAGCACCTCTTCCCAAAGGGCCATTTGCTCCTCACCAACCCCGTCCTCTCATACCAGGCTCTTCCCAAGACTACTGCTGCGAGTTCTCACATTCAGCATTCTCTTACCTTGGCGGGCTGTAGCAAGGCTCCCTCAGCACGCTCAGCACGCAGGATCCTCTCAGGCAAGTTGCAAGCCAGATACACCTGGAATCTTCTTAATTCTCAGTTAATAGGGGGTAAAAAGACACCCCAGGAGACCTCCCCCAGGCTTTATGTGTATTATTTCAATGCTTGTCTTTAGCTGGGAAGGGAAATTCTCACACTCATGCTAACCAAAGCCAACTAATGATACAATACAATATTCGGAGCTCTGAATGTTTGTGTGTTTGTCACTGAGGCAAAGTTCAGCTTTGTAACTATTTGTTTTAAGTTTAAAATGTCTATGAATTTGGCCCTCTGACAAGCAGAGGGTCAAAGGCAGGTGCCACTACTTGGGGACACATAAGAAAAAATGATGCCAAAGGGCAGCTCCAGCCAATTCCATCTGGAGCTCTCCCTGCCAGGTATGTGTGGGCATAAACGAGCACAGGAACTGACCTGAACAGAATGAGAGTGTCCTGACTTCACATCACAGTATTTAAATTATGGGATATCAAGGAGAAAAGTAACCACCACAAGGACTTTGTCTCCCCTTCTGGGGAAAGGATTAGTCCCTTGGTTAGGCCACAGGGCCCAGATATTCAGTCAAACATAATGCAGAATCAGGACCTGAGAAAAATTTCAAAATGGCCAGCGACTTTGGACCGGCTCAGCTGCAAGAAGATGGGGCCAAATCATGCCCCTTGAACGTCACAGTGGCGGTAAGGGGAAGTATATCTGGAATACAGCTCCCTTAGGGCATCTTTTTTAAAAAAAAAAATATGTATTTTATTGATTTTTTTTTTTTACAGAGAGGAAGGGAGAGGGATAGAGAGTTAGAAACATCGATGAGAGAGAGACATCAATCAGCTGCCTCCTGCACACTCCCTACTGGGTATGTACCTGCAACCAAGGTACATGCCCTTGACCGGAATCGAACCTGGGACCCTTGAGTCCACAGGCCGACGCTCTATCCACTGAGCCAAACCAGTCAGGGCAAGGGCATCTTTTAATATTACTATACCCTGTGATTAAAGGCAGTGGAAATTTACAACAACCAAATTCCAGCAGGACAGCTAATGGCCTAGACCAGGGGTGGGCAACCTTTTTGTGAGTGCGTGCCAAAACCAGCAAAATCTCTGACTCAAAATTCTTCTGCATGCCAACCCTAATTTTTTGAGAGCATGTCACGCCTACTTGATATCTCTTAAGGTGTACCTATGTGAAGAACCTTGAAGAAATAATAAAATTCATTCGAGCGACAAAACACAGTATGTGATGATGAAAAATACATTTATTTTTTAATGTATATATGAACACTGATAGTCCGACAGAAAACTTTATGACTCTGTTTGATATTATTAGTGGGACTTTTGCTGCTGCATCACTGATGACAGAGATTTTACATCAGGTTTATATTTTGTGACCTTCAGAGGTATGCACGAGCTACTACTTTCATCCGTCAGGCTACTCCTATTAGGAGACTTAACAAAATTCATCACTGAGAACAAAGATTCACAAGCGTATGTGGATGAAAACAAGAGTAATGCTGTTGCAAAGTATTTTAAACAGAAAAAAAATTCTGGAATGGCATTTCAAGTCCTCAATAGTTCGTTTTCGACACTTCTCTCTGGTACTCCTGTCTTTAATTGCTTTTTTTCAGTGTTTTCCAAGTCAACTCGAAGGTCAATAAATTTTTGCTTCCAAATTGAGCTACTCTGAAATTCAATCAACTGCATTTCAAAGTCAGCCATGTCTATCCATGAAAACATTTGTAAGTTTAGTTCTCCAGTTTCATGCTGTCTGGAAACCTCATGAATTTTGCTGTCTCTTCCAGTTCTCTGAATTTCGCAAATCTTGAGAAGAACTGCTCAATAGTTGACTCGATGATGTTTAAAAACAGCTTTTGAAGGCTTTGACAGTCTGTTCTGTCATCTTTTGGGAGGTCCTTGATGTGCCTCTTGAAGTTTGGGAAATATCTAAATCTCTCACCATCCACATCCCTCTTAAAGACTTCCAGTTTCTTTTCAAAAACCTTTATGTAACCAAACATAACATCAAGTATCTTGCCAGTTCCTTGTAATTTAACATTTAAGTCATTCAAATGTTCACAAAAATCTGCAAAGAACATCAGTTTAGAAACCCACGTGGCGTCAGACAATTCTTGGTAAGAAACATGTTGATTACTCAAGAAGAGCGTTATCTCATTTAAGCATTCAACGAATCGTTTCAGAACCAAACCTCGGCTAAGCCATCGAACATTGTTGTACATTTTCAGTCCTTTATACACAGATTCTACCTCATTCAGTAAAACTTGAAATTGTCTTTTATTTAAAGTCCGAGCAGAAATGTAATTAACAACTTTGGTAACTGTTTGCATCACTTCCTGCAGTTCCTTCAGGCCAGCTTTTGCACATAAAGCTCCTCATGTATGATGCAATGAAAACCTATCAGTGTATGACCAACTTCTTTCGCAAACAGATTTACAAAACCTGCCTTCTCACCAGTCATGCAAGAAGCACCATCAGTGGTGATGGACACTACTTTTGAAATATCAATTTGTCGAGAAGAGAATTCATTCATAACTGCTTTACATATTTCAGCCCCGGTAGTACGCTCAGGTAGAGTTAGAAGGGCAACCATCTCTTCACATATTTCATCACCTTTACAAAGTCGAGAAAAAATGGCCAGCCTAGATGACGATGTAATGTCTGTACTTTCATCAATACAAATAGAAAAAAATTGACATGAAGACAAATCTTTTGTTAATTGTTCAGCAGTATTACTCGCCAACTTAAGTATCCTATCCTTAACTGTTTTCCTGCTCACGGACAAGTCTTTAATGCCCTGAATAATCTTTTCTTTTTCTGAGAGGGTTTCACGTGCCAGCAAAAGTTACTGGCGTGCCATGTTTGGCACGTGTGCCAGGGATTGCCCACCCCTGGCCTAGACCTTTTATGAATGAAGGTTTGGGTCACCCCACCAGGTTAAGAACCATGACTAGCTGATGGCAAAGGGACAATGGAATGGGCAGTTGGAAAAAGCAATTATAAATACCAGCTACAACCATGTGACCAGTTACAGAAACAACGACTGTAATGTCATGAGTATTCCTTCCTTATTTTGGGGGGAGGAGGGTGTGTGATATCTTTGTTTTCTTTCTTCTCTTATCACCTTATTATGTAACATGAGATGTTTTGACTTTATATCATATACTAGTATATCATAGTATTGTTGACTTTACATCATAGTATTTAAATTATGGGATATTAAGGAGAACAGTAAACACCACAAGGATTTTGCCGTCTCTTCTAGGGAAAGGGTTAGTCCATTTTCCTTTGTATACGGGATAGTTGTATCATTTTAGCTGGAATTATGCTCTTATTATTTATTGTCTTTATTTGGAGATTAAGTATGATTAAGCTAATGTGTATGGGTGCCAAGCTGACAAGGAGTAGACTGTGATGGTTAAGTTTGTAAGTCAACTTGGTTAGGCCACAGTGCCCAGATATTCAATTAAACATTATTCTGAATGTTCATGTGAAGGTGTTTTTGAAAGCAATTAACATTGAAATTGGTGGACTTTGAGGAAAGCAGATTACCACCATAATGTGAGTGGGCCTCTTCCAACCAATTGAAGGTTTTAATTGAAAAAGGCTGACCTCCCCAGAAGGAGAGGGAACTCTGCCAGCAGACCACTTTTGGCCTTAAACTGCAACTCTTCCCTGGGTCTCTACTCGCCGGCCTGCAGATTTTGCATTTGTAAAACCTCTACAATCATGTCAGCCAAGTCCTTAAAATCTCCCTCTCTCTCTTTCTCTGTCTCTCTCTCTCTCTCTCCTCTCCCCTCCTCTCCCTCTCCCCCTCTTTATCCATACACATCCTGTTGATTCTGTTCCTTAGGAGAACCCTGACAAAAATACCCACCCAGTGTGGTCTGCAACCATGATTAGATTCTGAAACAACACTGAAATAGATCCTTCTGCTCTGAAATTGATCCTTCTGCTGCAGGACCCAACAGCAGCAGAAGGGGCCCTTACTCAGAGGCCTGGAGCACAGTTCAGAGGCAGGAAGATTGGTCGCAGGCCAAGCTGGGATGCGGCAAGCCTTGCTTCTCAATGTCTCCATCTCCAGAGATCTCTGTGCCCACTGCCCTCCAGGTGCTCACTGTTCCGGGAGAGGGACTGACACCACTGCAGCTTATTCAATCCGGGGCATCTGGGGCCAGATGATGTAACAGGCAAAACCATGAGGTTCTGGGAGGTTGGAAGAAGGAGATATTCCTTCAGTTGGGGCCAAGGAGCAGGCTACAAGGAGGAGGTGACTACTTTGCATCTCAGAGTCAACAATAGAGAGAATATTTTTCCTCCAAATTTTTACTTTGAAAAAGTTTAAACTTACAGAAAAGATGAAGGAAGAGTATAATGACACCCATACAGCCATAATCCAGATTCATGAATTGCTAACAGTTTGTCACATTTGTTTTTTCTCTATATTTATACACATACACATATAGTACATACACTTTGCTGAGTCATTTGAAAGTATGTTGCAGACATCATGACACATCACTCCCAAATATTTCAGCAGATATCTCAAAAGAACAAGGCAATTCTCCTACATAACCATAATATGATTGTCACATTCAAGAAATTTAATATTGATAACAATAATATGATCTAATTAATCTATATTCAAGTTCCTTCAATTGTCCCAACAGCATCCTTTATAGTTTTTCCTCTATATTAAGATTCCAATCAAGGATCATGACTGGCATTTAGTTATCATGTCTCTTCACATTCTTTTAATCTAGAACAGTACCCTGCCCTTGGGGAGGGGAGTTGTCTCTCATGGTATTGACAATTTGACGAGTTCAGGCTACTTGTTTTGTACAATGTTTAAAGATCTGGATTTGGCCCTAGCTGGTTTGGCTCAGTGGATAGAGCATTGGCCTGCGGACTGAAGGGTCCTGGGTTCGATTCCCGTCAAGGGCACATGCCTGGGTTGCAGGCTCGATCCCCAGTGGGGGGTGTGAAGGAGGCAGCCAATCAATGATTCTCTCATCATTGATGTTTCTATCTCTCTCTAGCTCTCCCTTCCTCTCTGATATTAATAAAAAATATGTATTTTTTAAATCTGGATTTGTCTGATTGTTTCCTCATAATTGGATCCAGATTAAACATTTTTGGTAGGAATACTACATAGGTGATGTTTAAGTACAATTAGGACAGGCTGAGATGAGGAAGGGTACACCAGACATAGGGAACAGCAAATATTATATCCCTTGGATGTGAAAAAGCCCAGCATGACTGGAAATAGCTGTGGTCCAGGGAGCTGCACTGTGGCCTGGAGTCTATGGGCAGGGAGACAGGGGGACAGGAGAAGGTAAGTAGAGGGAGAAGGGTAAGTGGCAGGAGAGGAGAATGGCCAGGAAGTTCGGTCCATGTTCACAGGCCTTTGTTCAGAGGTCCCTGGGAAATCAGTCTCTGGAGGCATATTAGCTTTTTACAAAATCATAAAAGAGCCTCAAAGACCAAAAAGCCTTTAAGACCCAAAGAAAGGAGTCTCAAATGGTATAGTTGCAGGCCCCTCGAAGAGATATTTTGAACAACAGGGACTTCCTTCCCAAGCATCTCCCAGAACGCAATATATTATTGGAAAAAAGAGAAAATCTCAATTAAGTAAACGGGAGCATAATCACTTTTAGAGTCATTTCTCTTTCTTTCACTTCTGTCTACCAGCTCTGTCATTATCCGTTTTCCTCAGAGATGTTTCCTCCCCTCCCCCACTTTCCTCTCCTTCCCAGACTCCCAAGCCCAAAACCTGAGATTCCCCCAGATGCCCTTCCCTTCACCCCTCACATACCTGCCTGGCCAGCCCTCTGTGGTGGGTGCTGCAGAGGAGGGGGGAGGAGGCAGGCAAGAACCAGGCCACCAGGCACTAGCTGCCAGGACTGCCCTCTAGGGCAGCTTCAGTTGGGGACCTTGGGACATGCCCAGTGGCAGATCACTTCAGTAGGCCGTGACTCAGAATGGGGGTGCAGGCTGTGGACAGGAGGCAAGCTGTGGCCCAAGCCAGTGGCCAAACTAGAAGGAGGAGCTTGTAGAAAGGAAGAGAGTCGGAAAAGATGAGGCTGAAGAACGGGTGCGGGTAGGGGCTAGGAAGCTTATCTCCTGAATTCCAAAGAAGAAGCATCTCGGTCCATCTGCCAGGCCTTGTTCTCACCAGATCTTTCCCAAGCTGCTGAGGAGGAAGTCATTTGTTTGGTTTGAGATTTTGCTCCTTTTCTTTCCCAGCTGCCCTGCCCTCCAGGGCATTACTAATAAGCTCTCAGAGGAAGGATGCATCAGAGACTCCCAGGAGAGAGGGCCAGCTGAAGGACTGGACTAGTTCAGAGTCTGACAAAGCCATCTCAGCCCCGCCTTAAACCCTTCCCCTCCTTCCCACGGTCTGGCTGCTGACTTTGAAACTGGAGAAATTCTCAGCTCACGGTTCTTTGAAGGGCCAGATCTTCAATTGCAGCCTGCGTCAAAATGACGAAGCTGTGAAGTACTCCTACCAGGGGTGGGCAAACTTTTAGACTCAAGGGCCACAATGGGTTCTTAAACTGGACCGGAGGGCCGGAACAAAAGCATGGATGGAGTGTTTGTGTGAACTAATATAAATTCAAAGTAAACATCATTACATAAAAGGGTACGGTCTTTTTTTTTTTTAGTTTTATTCATTTCAAATGGGCCGGATCCGCCCGCGGGCCATAGTTTGCCCACGGCTGTCCTAGACTCTAGAGCAGTGGTTCTCAACCTTCTGGCCCTTTAAATACAGTTCCTCATGTTGTGACCCAACCATAAAATTATTGTCGTTGCTACTTCATAACTGTAATGTTGCTACTGTTATGAATCGTAATGTAAATATCTGATATGCAGGATGGTCTTAGGCGACCCCTGTGAAAGGGTCGTTTGACCACCAAAGCGGTTGAGACCCACAGGTTGAGAACCGCTGCTCTAGAGTCTAATTAGAAATTAGCAGTTCGGCAGCTATGAATACTTCCGAGTCAAAAAACTGGCCTCCAGTTCTGCCACTGTCCAGCTGTGTGACCTTGACACCTCTCCTCCTCGAGCCTCCAACTCTGCATGCACAGGACAGGCAGGTTGGGGTGACACTGAAGGTTGCCTGCAGTTCTGACGTCCCATCTTTTTTATCCAGGGCGATGCCCTCCTGACTCCTCCACTTTCGGAACTGCCCTTTCAAGTTCCGCAGAGCTGTGATCAGGACATACACGCAGAAGACACGGTGGAGAGCCAGAAAAGAGTCCGACACCCCTCCCCCTCCCCAACTGTGGTACCAACTTGCTAAAGGTAGAGCTCTCCAGTTAACTGAGAAATGAGGAAGTCATATGTTGAGTTGATATTCAAATATTATATTCACTAGTGTATCACTGAACATTTTAGGCACATAATACTCCCTCAAATATTAATAGCAATGAGTGACTCACCATGTGTACATACATAATAGCCTGGCTTCTCTTCTAGGAGAAATTAATCTGAATGTGATGACTTAGTTTGGGCCAGAAACAACAAAAAGTTCAATGTAATGGGTCTAAATTAATTAAAACAAGGCTTTGGAAAATGCTTCTAAAATCCAGGGCTATACAAATTTGTGTGCCACCAAGTTGTAGATAATTATTATCTTAATAAAATAACCATATAAAAATGCATCATTTTCCTCTCAATGCTCAATGCATTTAAAGCAATAGCAACCTCAATCCTTGGAGGGTGTTTAGAATCTTCCTGACTATTGCTCTATCTCTCAAGTCCTTTGGATACTCCAAGCTAAGTTTTAAAGGTCTTTGAGACCCAGGCCAAATGACTGTCCTGAAAAGGCAGTGACCTTCATAAAGATTCAGACTGGCTAGTGATCAGTCTGTGGTGGCAGGGACAGCTCCTTCTGCAAGATGTACTTGTGCCTTCTGCCACCACCAAGCCACCTGGACACTGAACCACACAGCCTATACCACTTACTCCTTGGAGTTCATTGAGCTTCTTGGATCTGTGAGTTTACAACTTTTGTCAAATTTAGAAACATTTTTGCCATTATTTCTTTAATTTTGTTGTTCTTCTCTCTCTCTCTCTCTCTCTCTCTCTATCTCAATTTTGACTGGCTCAGGAGGAAATATATATCCAAAATGTTTTTGGGGAAAAGCATAAATAGTTGGGTTTTTTAAGGGATATAAGAGTAAGACAGATTTTAGAAAAATACATAAATAGCATGTAAACAACAGCCATTAAAAGAGAGAAAAGAATAAAAATAATGGAATAGATTTGAAAGCAGAAAATGTTTAAACCCCCACATGGCCAAAAGAAAAATTACCTCAATAAAATAAAAAATAGATGACAAAAAGAGGGGAGGAGAACACATATGCCACACATGTAACAGAGATAATTAATGTACACACAAATTATAAATGAAGAAGATAAAGATTAAAAAAGAAAAGATATAAAAAGGTAGTGCACCAGCCCTGGCTGGTTTGGTTCAGTGGTTGGAGTGTCGGCCCATGGACTGAAGGGTCAAAGGTGCAATTCCTGGTCAAGGGCATGTACCTTGTACCTTGGTTGCAGGTTTGATCCCTGGCCCCAGTGGGGGTACAAGCGGGAGGCAACCAATCAATGTGTCCCTTTCATATTGAGGTTGATATTCCTCTCTCTCTCTCTCTTCCCCCTCCTTTCTCCCTTCCACTCTCTCTAAAATATCAATGGAAAACAATATCCTTGGATGAGGATTAAAAACAAAACAAAATGGTAGTGCATCAAAAAAGTAAGTGGCTAAGAAACATATGTAAATGTGCTCAACCTTGCCAATTTTAATGACCTGCCCATCACAGTTATATATACCAGTTTTACCAATAGCTTTGCAGAGATTGAAAACTTGGAAATGACCTATCCTTAACATTTGCAAGATTAAAGAAACAATATAAATGCACTCGCATGTCATATAATAAAAAACTTAATATCTCACCCGGAAAGGCTAGCTTCAAATTTAGAATTCTCACACTCCTCAGACTTCTGCACCTGATCCAGCTCCCAGGCCCTAGTCCATAGCCTACCACTTCTTTCCCCACCTAGGTCCATACCCCACTGTGAGGAGCCTTATGCGTGTGTGTGTGTGTGTGTGTGTGTGTGTGTGTGTACACCCCAGCCCACACATCCAAGCCCTATCTACTCTCCATACATAGTCACCCCTTGGCCACCTTAGGGCCTAGGGATGAGAGTACCAGCCATACATATTCTGGAAGATACATCTGGGAAGAGGCTTATGCAGACCCTAGAAATAGGCCTAGGGTTCTCTGGGAAGGAAATTCTGGGATTCCAGAACCCCAGGGCATGGTCAAGAAGGGGAAGGATGCAGGCTCGGATGTATCCCCTTGACCTCATAGAGCCCATGCTCTGTGGGAAGGCCATACCCAGAGGTGAGCCAGAATGGAGCTTCCTACAGCTTGGGACCCATGGCAGGGGCCCCTCTGGCCCTGGTCCCAGGGAGGTACTAGACATGGGGAAATAGGCAGGTTCATACACTAGTTGTTTCAAATAAATTTTGAGGAGAAGCAATTTGGCAATATTTTTCAAAATTCAATCTGGAAGTTCAACTTCTAGTAATATATCATCTAGATTTACTGCAGAAGTGCCTGATGGTGCATGCATAAGTATGTTTACTATAATACTACAAATCAAGGCACATGCCCTGGTTGCAGGCTCAATTCCCAGTAGGGGGTGTACTGGAGGCTACCAATCCTATATAATAAAAGCCCAGTGACCGAATGGCAGAATGACCAGAATGACTGGTTGACCAGTCACTATGACACACACTGACTACCAAGGGGCAGACGTTCAACGCAGGAGCTGCTCCCTGGTGGTCAGTCTGCTCCTGCAGCGGGAGCAGCTGCTCAGAGGGTGGGTCCTCAGCCGCTCAGCTGACTAGGATGAAAGGCACTCCCACAGCAGGCCAATCCCTGCAGGCCACACCCCCCACCAGTGCACGAATCCTGTGCACCGGGCCTCTAGTCAATGATACTTCTCTTCTCATACATGTTTCTATCTCTCTATCCCTCTCCCTCTCTCTCTAAAAACATTAATAAAAACATTTTTTAAAAAGCTGCAAACAATCTAAATATCAAACAGTGAATGGGAAACTAAACTATGGTACACTAATTCAATGAAATATTTATTGCTGCCATTAAACAGGGTAGGCTGGTGTGACAGATATATATATATTATATAGTGAATGTACTAGGTTTTAGAAAAACATATAAATAGCATGTAAACAACATCCATTAAAAGAGAGGAATAGAAGAAAGTAGAGAAAAGAAGGAAAATAATGGATAAATTTGAAAGCAGAAAATGTTAAATAATTAAATATTTAAAGGTCATAAATCAAGCAAACTGTTAAATAAAATATGTTCTTTTCTCTTACCTTAAATATATCTCACCCTGAAAGTCCAGTTTCAAATTTAGAATTCTCACACTCCTCAGACTTCTGCACAATAGATAGATAGATAGATAGATAGATAGATAGATAGATATAGATATAGTGAAAAAACAAGTTAAGGATCTGATGTATAGTATGACTTACTGTGTGTTATGCTTATGTTTGCTAAGAAATCTTTCATGAGGAAGTACAAGAAGCTATGAACCTCTGGTTAGTAAGAGCAGGGGTTGCTGGAGGCAGCTTTTACTTTACACCTCTGTCAGTTTGAATTTGTTGTTGGAGCATGTAGTACTTTCATAATTAAAACAATAACAAAAAGGCACTGAGTAAAAGTTCTTAGAGGCAGCCAATAACAACCCGGCTTCAATCAACGACAGCAACGGGAAGCTGTCAGGTGCCGGCAGTGTGGGAGGCCCTGGGCAACACAGACGTACGCCCTAGAGTCTCCTTGCCAGTCCACTGGAATAGTGCTCAGCCAGTTGCTGCTGGGTTTTCTCCTTCATTCCCAAGGTCAGAGGGACCCTACAGAAACCCAGGAGAAAATATATCACACACTGTAGTGTGTTTTCTGCATGGACTTCCCTAGAAGACTGCCAGCCTGGGCAGTGGGAGCCCCTCTAACTGCTGGCTCACACACAGCTGGCGGTGCAACCCTGCAGGCTCTGGGAGAGCTT
>NW_005874990.1:0-10176 GCF_000147115.1 Myotis lucifugus
CCTTGGTTCCTTTTGGCATTTCAGAACCACAAAGAAGTCGTCTAGGATCGCCACTCCTTCCCTGACTCTGTGGTCGATCCAGAGCCACGGAATCTTGGCTCCTTTGGACATTCTAGAATGGCACTTTAAAAAAACACACCTGTGGGTCATTTAGAAGCATCGATTCTCCCCTTGCTTTGACGTTCTGTAGCCACTGGCCTGGAGTTATCTAATATCAAGAACTCCCCATCTGTCACTGCAGTCCTAGACCAGCAGACTCTCCATTGTTTTGTGCATTCTAGAAACACAACTCTTTAGTTTCTGGAGTACTTATACTATCTAAGGTCAGTCTAGATCAGTGGTCGGCAAACTCATTAGTCAACAGAGCCAAATATCAACAGTACAACGATTGAAATTCCTTTTGAGAGCCAAATTTTTTAAACTTAAACTATATAGGTAGGTACATTGTTATTAACTTAATTAGGGTGCTCCTAAGCTGGCCTTTGCTAATAACATCCTCAATCTGATTGAGGTACGTTCGCTGAGGTCGACCCCTTCCAACTCTCCCATCCGCACTCGTCTTGTATACTTGTTTCGTCTTTCCGAAAACCAACTTCTGCGCATGGGCCACGAAGTTTCAATCGCACTGTACGTGCGCACTCGCAGGTGGTATTTTGTGGAAGAGCCACACTCAAGGGGCCAAAGAGCCGCATGTGGCTCGCGAGCCGCAGTTTGCCGACCACTGGTCTAGATGAACAATCTCAAAACATGGGCTTTCTGGAATCACAGGTCTTTTCTTGACTGGCAGTCAACATTCCAGGTCCATCAAGTTAGTCCTGAATTCTTGGAGCGTTCCATACTTTTTCCTCCTGAGGCGGTCTAGAAAAAGATGACTTGCTTCCTGGTTGGCTGAGCCAAGACGCAAGAGTCCCTTGAATATTAAACCAATCCAGGCCTATAAACTCTCGATCTCACTCGCTGCTGGAGAACTGCTGACTTCCTCCCCCAGAAGCAGTCTATGTCACTGATTCTGGACCCTGCTCAACAACCCACGCCAGCCATATAGAAGAATCTAGAACCACCAGTCCTTGCCTCTTGGGTGGTCCAGGATCCTGGATCCCTTAGCTCTGGTCAGACTCAGGAATCAGGCCGATACAGGGGTCTCAGGCAGGAGCACACAACACAGAGGAATTAAGATCCAGTGTGTCCACGGTGGGTCCACTAGGCAGGCAGAACTTCACCAGCTAATAATTTACCCAGCAGGCCTGCCGGTCCCAGGAGAGGGCCCGGGCTCTCCGTTTTGCTACCTCTGGGAAGGGGATACAAATGGGGGAACACCAGCTGGCATCATGGGGGCAGGGTCAGAGACAGGGTGGGGGTGAGTCCTCGGGGGCTGCCAGCCCCCTCTTCTGCCTCCGACTCATCTCCCTCCTTGGCTTCCTCTTCCTCCCGGCAGCAACTCAGAGCAAGTTCATTCTCGTAACAAAATGCAGTCAGCGAGTCAGGGAAGCTCGACTTGGGGCTGTGGGAATCCCGCTCTGCCCGCTCATCCAGCTCCTTGGCGCTGCAGACCGGGGTCCCCGGGACCTCGTAAGTGCGGTGGAAGTGGCGATAGTCCACCTCATACTGGGAGCCACGCTGGAAGAGGACGGGCTCAAAACGATGGCCCCAGAGCAGCTCGCCGGGGAGATAGGAAGAGCGACACTGCGTGGTCATAGCCGTGGCCTCCACCATGCCCTCGAGAATGACCACCAGCTCGAAGTCGGCCCGGGCCAGCTCCGCACGCCCCAGCTCATAGAGGGGACTGGAGGAGTCGATCTCGTGCACGATGGTGATGGGAGACACCAGGAAGATGCGATCCGTGCCGCCATCGAAGCCCACGTCCACGTCCCGGTGGTCCAGGGGTATGTACTCCCCTTCGGGGGTCACCCGAGGCTGCAGCAAAAGACAAGGGGCCCAAGACAGATGCAGGGAGATGAGAGGAGACAGAGATGATGAGAGAAAGCAATGGACATGCAGAAAAAGAGAAGAGTAGAGACTGGGAGGGGTGAGGGAGGGGTGAGGAGAAGAACCCAGAGAGAAGGGGATGAGGCCCAGGGAGAGGAAGATGGAGGCTCAGAGAAAGAGGGGACAGAGTCCCAGAGATAAAGAGAGAGGGACAGAGACTCGGGGGGTTGGGGGATAGAAACCCGAGGAAGAGGCAAGGGAGAGAGGAAGAGAGGGACAGAGTGACGTTGGCAGAGCCACAGAAATCAGCAGAGCAGAGACCAAGTTAAAGAAACAGAAGATAAGAATGACATCCAAGCAGTAATTGGAGAAGAGGAAAAGAAAAATGGCTTTCAGTAAACAGAGAGAGATAAACCAGGATGACAATCTAGGTCCAATATCCTGTGTTGCCCGCTGCTCCATGCCAGCCCCTGGGCGCTCTGCACTCCCACCCCTACACCCACCCCCACCCCCACTACAAGCCCTGCAGCCCCTGTGTATCTGTGTGTGATGCAGAGGAGGGTACGCAGTCCATAGGCCAGGTATTGGCAGTTTCACCCCACCTACCCATCGGTTCCATACCCACCTCCCAGGCCATGTCAGCACCCCATAGGCTTCTGGGATAGACAATATCCCTCCCAGGTCATGAGTCCTGCTGTCTCAGTCAAGCTGGAGAGAGAGGTGGGAGGTGGGGCCCATTCTCCCCCACCTGTCTGTCTCCGGGAGACCCCAGTTGCTGCTGGGAGCTGTAGTTCCCACCACCACCTTGTTCTCCCTCTCACCCAAGTACAAGCTCAGCCCAAGGTCAAGTGTCTACTTGGACAAGGGCAGCTAGCCTCAGAATTTGGGCAGTTTGACCACAATTCTAGAAACACGAAAGCAAAAAGCGCCTTTTGCAGAGCGTTGGAGGGAGCCACTACCCCAGGAGCCAATGGGAGTTGTTTGGTTTGTTTGTTTTTTTGCCAAGAAGCTACAATTCAAGAGTGTCCCAACCAAGGCTCTGTAGCCCTCCCAGCAGGAGGCTGGTGGGAGAGGCTGGGCCGCTGAGGTGGGGAACAAAGGCTGCAGGGTCCCATGCCCAGAGGTCATGAAGAATCGTGTTCCACGGCTGCTTAGGTGTGAGCTGCACCCCATCCTGGGACCTACATCTCCCACAACCCCACAGGGGCCAGGCCTCAAGTCATAGCTGTTGGAACTGGAGACCTGAGCGGCGATTTACACCACCCGCAAAACTACAAGTCCCCACACCACCTCACCCAGGCCCTTTCCCAGGCCCCGGAGGAGTCTGAGTTCAGAGCCTTTACAGGCCCCTCAAGGTTTAGATTTCCCACAATTCCATAGGGGGGGCGCCCTCAAACCCCAGAAAGCTCTTTGTGTCTCAAGTCTAAGGTTTACATCTCCTACAACTGCTCCCGGGACTCAAACTTCAGCCACAAGCAGAGCAAGCGGGTCCCTGTCCGAGAGACTGCTGGGAATTGTAGTCCACGCACCCTCCACGTCCAATGCACGCCTCGCCCTCAGGCCTACATCTCCCACAATGCCCCGGGGCCCCCACCCCCTGTGCACCTTCCTGCCTCCCTGGGGCCGCGGCCTCGCACCTGCAACAGCTGGACGCGCACGTGGGCCTCGACCAGGTGGCTGCGGCGCAGGTTCCTCACGCGCCACATGAGGCAGAGGCGGCGGTCGCGCAGCGCCACCACGGCGTTCTCGCTGAAGATGAGCGTCTCGTTGCGCTTCTTGGGCTTGGCCATCTTGGCCATGACGGCGCCCACGACGAAGGCGTCCAGGACGCAGCCCGGCGATGCACTGCAGCACCACGGCGGCCACGGCGGCCGGGCACTCCTCGGTGACGCTGCGCACGCCGTAGCCGATGGACGTCTGCGTCTCCAGCGCGAAGAGGAAGGCGGCCAGGAAGCTGGCCACGTGGGAGAAGCAGGGCGCGGGCGGCGGCGGCGCGGCCAGGTCGCCGTGCAGCGAGGCGA
Organism: Myotis lucifugus; assembly: GCF_000147115.1. Lineage (NCBI taxonomy): Eukaryota > Metazoa > Chordata > Mammalia > Chiroptera > Vespertilionidae > Myotis > Myotis lucifugus. The sequence goes on from NW_005874990.1 coordinate 3,948, forward strand.
TGAGCCAGAAGGCCAGGCCGAAGAGCAGCCAGGAGGCGAGGAAGGAGCAGGAGAAGAGCAGGCACATCCAGCGCCAGCGCACGTCCACGCACGTGGTGAACAGGTCGCTCAGGTAGCGCGCGCCCTGGCCGCCCAGGTTCACGAAGCGCACGTTGCAGTGGCCGTCCTTCTTGACGAAGCGCCCGCCGCGCCGCCCCGCTGGTGGCGACTGGGCCGGGGCCCATCCGTTGCGGCACAACCCGAGCCCGGCCTCCTCGTCGCCTGCCCCGCCGGACCCCGACTCCAGGGTGCCGCTCAGGCGGCGCAGGGCCTCGGCCAGGCCCATTGGCGGGGACAGCCCCTCCTCCGGGGCTAGTGGGGGGCGGGCGCCCCGCACCTGCGGGGACAAGAAATGGGCAGAAACGTCAGAGGTGCCAGGAATGGGGGGGTGGGGGGGCAGGGGGCATGCTCCTGGGCCTGAGTGGCCTCATCTGGCAAATGGATGGAAGGATGCTCACCTTGAAAGTCACAATAGTACCGCTGCGACAGCTGTGACAGTGATGCTTGTAACCACAGGAGGTACTTGTCCAGCAACAACAGCCACAGAACTGTAGCTATAACAACACCTTTGTAAGCCACAATAATGTACAGGCCGGCATGCACAGTGCGCACAATGTCGTGGACACTTTACCTGAATTTCCTTATCTGAGCCTCACAACACTACAAGGCATTGTTTTCCCAATTTACAGATGAGCAAACTGAGGCACAGCATGTTTGACTTGCCCAAGGTCACAGCTGATTAAACGGGTTTGAGTGCTAGCAGTCTGGCTCCAGAGCCCAAGCTCATAAGCACTAAGTCAGTGGTTCTCAACCTTCCTAATGCTGCGACCCTTTAATACAGTTCCGCATGTTGTGGGGACCCCCAATTTCATTGTTACAAATTGAACATAACTAAAGCATAGTGATTAATCACAAAACAATTATGTAATTATATATGTGTTTTCCGATGGTCTTAGGCGACCCCTGTGAAAGGGTCGTTCGACCCCCAAAGGGGTCGCGACCCACAGGTTGAGAACCACTGCACTAAGTGGTCCCTGGCTCTCGGCAGGGAGTCAGCGTGGGGAGATGAGCTGCAGCGCTGAGGTCCCTATGGTTCAAACACAAGCTCAGGCCCCGGCCGGGTGGCTGTCGGTTGAAGCATCCTCCCCTACACCCAAAGGTCTCGGGTTTGATTCCCAGTCAGGGTACAAACCCAGGTTCCTAGTTTGATCCCGGTGGGGATGCATGTGGGAGGCAACTGATCAATGTTTCTCTCCCTCTCCCTCTCTCTCCTCCTCCTTCTTCCTTCCCCCCTCCCCCTCCCTCTCTCTCTCTCAAATCAATAAAAATATATTCTCAGGTGAGGATTAAAACAAAACAAAACAAACAAACAAAAAAAACAAGCTCAGAAAGGGAAAGCAACAAAAGGGAATAAATAAATAAATTGAACTTCATTAAAGTAAATATTTTTGTGCTTCAAAGGACACTAACAAGGTGAAAGAGAACTCACTAGTGGGAGAAAATAGTTGCAAATCATACATCTAAGAAATTTGTATCCAAACATATATAAAGAGTCTTTACAACTCAATAATAACAAGACAACCCAATTTTAAAATGGGCAAAGGATCTGAATAGACATTTCTCCAAAAAAGTTAGACAAACAGCCAATAAACACAGGAAAATATTGGCATCAGCCATCAGGGATGCTAATGAAAACCACAATGAGATACCACTTCACACCTACTTAGGATGGCTTAATAATAAACCACACAAAAACCCCAGAAAATACGTGTTGAAAAGGATGGGGAGAAATTGGCACCCTCAAGCGTCCAGCAGTTCCTTAAATGATTAAACATAGAGTTGCCATATGATCCAGCAACACCACTCCTAGGTATGTCCCAAGAGAAATAAAAGTGTCCACACAACACTTGTACACAAATGTCATAGCAGCACTATTCACTAGAGACAAAAGCTGGAAACTACCCAAATGGCCATCAGTTGATAAGTGGATAATAAAATGTGGTATTCCACACAATGGAATACATACTACCCAATAGTGAAAAAAAATAAAAGTAGACACACGCTATAACATGGTTGAACCTTGAAAACATTATGTGAAGTGAAAAAAGCCAATCACAAAAGACCATATATTTTTTATAAGTTTTTTTTATTGATTTGAGAGAGGGAAACATCAATGAAGAGAATCATTGATTGGCTGCCTCCTGCACGTCCCCTACTGGGCATTGAGCCTGCAACCTAGGTACATGCCCTTGACCAAAACCGAACCAGGGACCCGTCAGTCCAAGGACTGACACTCTATCCACTGAGCCAAACTGGTTAGGGCAGTGGTTCTCAACCTTCCTAATGCCGCGACCCTTTAATACAGTTCCTCATGTTGTGGTGACCCCCAACCATATAATTATTTTCGTTGCTACTTCATAACTGTAATTTTGCTACTGTTATGAATCGTAAATATCTGATATGCAGGATGTATTTTCATTGTTACAAATTGAACATAATTAAAGCATAGTGATTAATCACAAAAACAATATGTAATTATATGTGTGTTTTCTTTTTTTTTTTTTTTTTTTTTTTTTTTTTTTTTTTTAATATATTTTATTGATTTTTTACAGAGAGGAAGGGAGAGAGATAGAGAGTTAGAAACATCGATGAGAGAGAAACATCGATCAGCTGCCTCCTGCACACCTCCCACTGGGGATGTGCCCGCAACCCAGGTACATGCCCTTGACCGGAATCGAACCTGGGACCTTTCAGTCCACAGGCCAACGCTCTATCCACTGAGCCAAACCGGTTCTGGCTATATGTGTGTTTTCCCATGGTCTTAGGCGACCCCTGTGAAAGGGTCGTTCGACCCCCAAAGGGGTCGCGACCCACAGGTTGAGAACCGCTGGGCTAGGGTAAGACCACATCTTTTATACTTGCATTTACAATGAAATGTTCAGAATGGGCAAATTGAGAAAGTAGTCTAGTCACGCCTAGGATTGTGGAGATGGAAGGATTGGGCAGTAATAGCCAGAGGACACGGCATTTCTTTTAAAAAAAAAATATTTTATTGATTTTTTACAGAGAGGAAGGGAGAGGGATAGAGTTAGAAACATGGATCAGCTGCCTCTTACACACCCCCTGCTGGGGATGTGCCCGCAACCAAGGTACATGCCCTTGACCGGAATCGAACCTGGGACCCTTGTGTCCGCAGGCAGACGCTCTATCCACTGAGCCAAACCAGTTAGGGCACGGCATTTCTTATTGGGGAGATAAAAATGTTCTAAAATTGACCCTGGCTGGTTTGGCTCAGTGGATAGAGCGTTGGCCTGCAGACTGAAGGGTCCCAGGTTTGATTCTGGTCAGGGCACATGCCCGGGTTGCAGGCTCAATCCCCAGTGGGGGGCGTGCAGGAGGCAGCCAATCAATGATTCTCATCATTGATATTTCTCTCTCTCCTTTTAAATCAATAAAAATATATTTTTAAAAATGTTCTAAAATCCATTGTGGTAATGATTACACAACTCTGTGAATGTACTAAAAACCCTGGAATTGTACACTTTAATGTGCGAGTTGTATGGTATGTGAATTATATTTCAATGAAGCTGTTATAAAAACACACATACACACAAAACAAACCCAGGCTCCCCCCGACTCTCAGACCTTGGGCAAGTCTTTGTGAGCCTCAGTTTCCTCAGCTGTAAAATGGGGAAACTGGGCTTCTTTATCAAGGTCAGGAAGGGCTTCCAGTCATAGAGACCCAGGGCCCAATCCTGGCTCAGTTGCTGGCCCACTATGTGCCCTGAGACAACTGACTTCCTTTCCTGGAGCCTCCGTTTACTCATCAGTGGGATGGGGACAAAAGCCCACCGCCTTGAAAGGAAGGAGGATCCAGAAGAAAGATCTTGGGCTTTTGAATGAATCCGGCTCTGCCAGTTACTAGCTGGAGGACTGGTGGTGAGTCACATCCCTTTCTGAGCCTCAGTTTCCTCATCTGTGAAATGGAGAGAATCTCATCAGCTAGACCAGTGGTCCTCAACCTTCCTAATGTCGCGACTCTTTAATACAGTTCCTCATGTTGTGGGGACCCCCAACCATAAAATTATTTTCGTTGCTACTTCATCACTGTAATGTTGCTACTGTTATGAATCGTAATGTAAATATCTGATCTGCAGGATGTATTTTCATTGTTCTCGACCCACAGGTTGAGAACCGCTGAGCTAGACAGTGTGGAGAGGAGGGGGGAAGGGGCTGGGCACGGACCTGCCGACCTCATCACCCTCCAGCAGCTGCAGGGTAACATCTGGCACGCTGGTGGCAGGGACCTCTATGGACCAGGGGTGAAATATTTGGCAGATCGGTTCCATCAGTATGTACCAAGCACATGCATATGACATATGATGTGCCCGTGCCAGGCTCTGGGATCCTGATGGGCTCCCGGGCGGGACTGGGGGCACTCAGTTTGAAGAGAGGGCTGTCAGTCAATGTCAAGTTCAGTATCAAAGGGTCCTCCTCCCTCCCCTGGGCCTCCAGCTCTGCACCTGCTGCCCATGACCACCTGGACAGCCCTGCACCTGGGCTTCATTTCACCCATTCCAGAGGCAGAGCGGAGTCTCAGGTGGGTGCCCTGGGCCTGGCTGCGTCCAGCATCCAGGCTGTATCCCAACTCCGCCTTCACCCATCATTACTCTGGCTGTGAAGAGATGGTTTGCCAAAAACGGGAAACTGAGGCTAGTCCCTGAAGAGGCAGTTTAAGGTCAGGATCCAGGTTCTGACCAAGACATTTGTAGTCCTCCCCTGCCTGGAAGTCCCCACGATGTACTGAGTGCCACAGATGACAGGGTCGGGGCAGGCGAACTGGCCCCCCACCGACCCAGCACCCACCCCAGCCGGGGCCTCCTCACACCCACTCACCTGTCTCTACCCACAACCCTGGGGACTTTGCTTTTCTCAGGCAACAGCCACGGGTCCGTCCCTTGGCTCAGGTCCCTCCCACCTGGGCCCTTGGGTGCCGAAGCCGGAGCCTCAGAGCACGGACCCCTCATCATAGGCAGGTCTGAGCACCTGCCACGTGCTGGGCCGCAGGATGAGCTCCTTGGATGTCCCCGCCCCCCCACTGGGCTCCACCGGACCCCACCGCTCACCTTCTGTTCAGGATGCTGGGAGGTCAGGGTCACTGCTCTGGGCCACGGGGTGGGGAACGGGCTGAGACCCGGCCGGACCCAGGTAGTGTGAGGGTGGGTGCCGGTTTGGGTTCTGAGCCTTTCCAACCCAGGACTCTGCCTCCCAAGTAAATCGAGACCCACACTCAGCCCAAGGCCGACACGACCGTGTCCGTTTCCCAGAGCAGACGGGGCAGGGGCTTCCCCTCCTGTCTGCACCCACGGCCCAGCTCCCATGGGTGGATGCTACTCGGACTCAGGGCGACCCCCTGCCCCGAAGAGCAGGCCCAAGGGAAAGGCTCGGGAGCCTCAAGTCCTCCCCCCCTCCCCCCCGACCTGCCCCAGGAGAGCAGCTTAATGTTTCCATATAAAGGAGACAGGGGGCTTAAGGTGCCTTAACTTCGGTCAAAGTCACTGCCTAATCTGAGGCCAAGAGGCTCCGCCCCAGGCCCAACCTCCCTCCCTTCCTCCCCAAAGAAACACTCGCACACTCTTCCCCGAGAGCCGGTATTTCCCCCACCCTCACTCCCCGTGGGGTCTGGGGAGCAGGCTGGGGGGCAGAGACTGACAGGAGGGAGTGTGGGGGCAGAGCCTGGGCAAAGACAAGGGCACAGGATCGGAGATGAGCAGGAAGAGAGGGAGCCTGAGAAAGAGAACCGAGATGGGGGTGGTGGAGAGAGACCCAGAGGGAAGGGCATAGGGACAGAGAGAGAGGGGGACAGACTGAGTGACAGGGACCCAGAGATTCAGAGGGAAGCAGACGGACAATGGGGAGATGGGTGGGGGACAGAGGCACGGGGAGAGAGAACAGCAACACAGGCAGAGGAGGAGCAATTGGGAAAGTCATGGAGATCGTGTCTTAGGAAAGGGCAAGATGGGAGATGGAAGGCAGAGACCAACGGAAGACAGAGACGGGGCAAGAAAGAGGCTCCGTTGAGATGGAGGATGGGGGGGGGGGGCAGTGAAAAAAAGCACAAAATGCCAATGGGGTCAGTCAGAGGCACCAAACTTGAAGGGAGCGATTTTCACGAGGTTAAGACTGATCT
>NW_005874990.1:10276-13698 GCF_000147115.1 Myotis lucifugus
GATGCTGGAGCGGATGCCCAAGCAAGCAGGGGGGGTGGGAGGAGGTGGGGTGGCCCTCAGCCCCCGGCCCAGGCCTCTGCATGGAGCACATACCTGGGGGGGCGGCCCACCCCCATGCCCTCCACGGGGGGCTCCTCGGTGGGTGCCGATGGCTGCGGTCTGTCCTCAGCCCCAGGGGCCTTGTGCCGGATGCCCAACCTCTGTGTCCACAGGCGGATCAGAGGCCTGGCCCGAGGGGGGGGACAGGGGGTGGGGCCAGCTCAGAGCCGCAGAGGGGGAGCCAGGGAGGACAGCCAGGCAGGCGGCTGGGCTGCAGCCCAGGCAAGCTGGAGAGGTGGCAGAGACACAGGAGGGGGCAGGGACAGGCCTGGGGGCCAGGAGACAAGGAAGACGGGGACACAAATGCAGCAGAGAAAGATGGGGACATGGATGAGGGAACAAAAGGGGTGAGGTTAGGATAAAGGAGACAGTGACTGAAGGAGAAATGGGGGGGCCTGGTTCTCCCTAAGACAAAGCCTTAAAAAGTTGGGGGTCACAGGTGAGATACCCCCCGGAGACCCAGAGTGAGTCCCGGATGGAATCAAATGTAGGGAGGGCAGACGGGGGTGCACCCAATGGGGTGAAGGCTGGAGCAGCTGCCAGATTCCTCTCCTCCCCAGTTTCTCTCAGGGAAGCGGCCAGGAGGACGATTCTCATACATCAGGCCTATTCCCTCCTTTATTGGCTTTTAGGACCCCCCCCCCCCCAACTTTCCTCCTCCACAGTGCCTGCCTTCAGCACAGAGGAGAGAAAGCCCACGCAGCCCCCACTGGGGAGTCCTGGCAAAACCTAATCCTCCGGGGGGACCCACCCCTCAAACTCGGTCCAGTCATTGCAAAGCACTTGAGTTCCCTGAGGTCAAAGGGTCAAGCCAAGGGCCTCAGCTGACAAAACATCCCTAGTAACTGGGGCCACCCCAGGCCCACCTTCGAAATGGGCCAACAGCGTCCCCTGAAGGGTGGGGGTGAGTCACTGGGCTGAACCACGTCTCTGGGCGGGTGGGGCCGCTGGAGCCAAACCCAGTGGTTTGAGAGCAGTGGTCGCCAACCGGTGGTGCTGAAGGCTGGCGACGCTGTCTCAGAGCGCCATGGATCAAACCAAGTCCTTCGCTGGAGGGGTCCTCAGACCGAACCAAGGCCCTTTAAAGAACAGCAAGTCAAGCAGAATCCATCCTGGGGGCCAATGGGCCGAGCGAAGTCCTTTGGAGGAGGGCCGGTCCGCAGAGCTGACCGAGTCCCTTCCAGGAAACCAGCCTCAACGCCAGCTCCCAGGCCGGCTCAGACGCTGATGGTGCGGAAGACGGTGAAGCCGGACAGGGCGGTGCTGACCAGGACCCCGGGGCACTGCGGGTCCAGGCCGGCTCAGACGCTGATGGTGCGGAAGACGGTGAAGCCGGACAGGGCGGTGCTGACCAGGACCCCCGGGCACTGCGGGTGCCAGTGCAGCTCCCTTCAGGTCAGTCTCGCCCTGGTGCACAAACAGCAGCTGCTGGGGGAGGTCCGCCAGCCCAGGGTCGGCCTCCGCGTCGCCCGCCTCGGGGTCCCGCTCCACCGCCAGGTCCCACTGTGTGATCTGGTTGTCTGCACCCGAGGCTGCGAAGACCCCACTGTCCTGGGGGTGCCACTCGACGGAGGTCACGGGGGCCACGTGCTGCTTGAAAGTGGCCACCGGGGAGCCAGACTGTGGGGAAACAGGAGGCAGGGGCTTTGAGCACCTCAGCGGAGTCCTGGGGTACCCCAGGCAGAGCCCCAACCCTCTCCAGCCTCGGGGTTCAACCAGGGCTCCACCCTTGAGCCCCCACAAGCCCAGATTCTCTGAAAGGGACAGAGGGGCAGGTACAGCTGGTAACAATGGCCTATGTCCCAGGGGCTGCTGGGAACCCTGCTTTCACCTGCCCAGAAGCCCCTCCCAGGAAGGGGGTGTCCTCCCCATGGTCCTATGGCCTTAAAGGGGCGGAAGCAGGGCTCCCAGGCCCAGGAGCAGCAGACGCAGAGAACCAAGAAGCCACTTTTCCTACACAAAGGGGCTAATTTGGAGAAGGGTCTCCAAAGTCCCAATCAGCTCGGCCATGTGACCTGGCCATGCACCTGCCTTGGGGCTGGAATCCTTTTCTAGAACCTTCCCAGGGGTGATGCTAGAGAACCCATTACACCGGCAGGGAAAACAGATTAGGACACGGTGGCCCCGGGAAGGCGCAGAGCCCTGTGAAGTGAGGGCTTTGCTCAGAGGGATCCCAGACACAGCAATGCTTCCTGCCCAGAAGCCCTCTCAGCGCGACAATCGGCGCGACAATCGGCACGTAGCTGGACCGTATGTCACATCTGCTCCTGGCCTTTCTATGCCTGTCTCCTCTCCTGCAGCGAGTGAGCTGGGCTCCGGAGGTCTTTGCCTCTTCTGTTTCTTGTCAGCTCTCCGGCTGGTAGAACTGCGCTTCCACATCGGCCACAAGCCATCCTCCTGCTGAGCCCGCTCCCTCCTCTGTCGCCCGAAGGGGCTGGGCCCAGTGAAAGGGCGCTCCCAGCTCTGGCGTCGAAGACCACGTCAGAGGGCAAACCCCCAAATCCCAGTGGCTGAGGGAACAGGAGCTTCTCCAGGCGCCCAGCTGGGAGCGTACCTTGAACTGCCGCAGGTCCCACACCTTAAGGGCCCCGTCATCCCCGCCGCTGAGCAGGAAGGGCTCCCGGCGGCTCCAGTTGATGACGTTGACGTCCCCATCGTGGGCGGCGGCAGTGGTGAGCATGCAGGCCTTGCTGGGGGCGGCCCGGATGTCCCAGATGCGAATGGAGGCGTCAGCTGAGCAGGAGCCGAATACCTGGAAGAGGAGTCTGAGCAACCAGGGCTCCCTGCACCCGACCCGAGACCAGGTACTAGTAGTGGGCCCCTCACTAGGACCTGCCCCAGCCACTCCTCCCTTTAAGACCCAGGAATCCAGCCCCGCCGGTATGGCTCAGTTGGTTGACTGTTGACCCAGGAACCAAGAGGTCACTGGTTCAATTCCCAGGCAGGGCACAGGCCAGGGTTGTGGGCTGGGTCCCCAGTAGGGGGTGTGTAGGAGGCAGCCGATGAATGATTCTCTCTCATCTGATGTTTCTATCTCTCTCCCCCTCTCCCTTCCTCTCTGATATCAATGAAAATATATACTAAAAAAAACCCAAGACCCAGGAATCCAGCCCCAGCCCCGCCTCACCGTGTCCTCGGTCGGGGACCACTGCAAGTCCTCCACGGAGCGTGTGTGGCCCACGAATGGCCGCTGGTCTACATGCCAGGAGCCGCCGTCCGTGGGCGTCCAGAGGTGGATGTTCTTCTGACAGTCACCGGTCAGCAGGCGCCCTGGGGGGACGGGAAACAACCTGGTCCCAGCTGGCCCAGCGCAGTCCCCTCCC
>NW_005874991.1:0-13596 GCF_000147115.1 Myotis lucifugus
CGCTCGACCCCCTTCTTCACGTGACACTGGCGTATAGGACAGGAAATGCTGGGGAAATGTGGCCGAGGGGACAGTCCTTGGCGGGAGAGCCCGCCCTCTGCCAGAGCCTTAGATGGAGGGCAGTGCGGACTGGGAAAGTCAGCCCCAGGAGCGGCTCCTGGAAGGAGGACACTTTGCAGGAGCCCGTGATGAGTGTAACCCGGGGAAATCAATTCCAGCGAGATGGATGCCCGCCCCCGGTGCACATTTAAAAAGATAAGAGAAGAGTCATGGTTTCCTTGACCGGATAGGAATGTCCGCCACTCTGCAAAGTAATGAAATACACAGATGTTAAAATGGAGAGAGACAGAGATGGATGGAGAGCAATGAGCACCGGCTGCAGTGAGGGGCCAACGTAACATAAACGCAGGGGAACCGCCGGGTGTTCTCAGCCCGCGCGCTTCTAGGGAGATCGTCGCCAGCAGGGGAGGGCCAGCCTCCCGGACAGTCCTGGGCTGGAGGCTTCCCCGAGCCCTTGGTGGCCAGAAGACAGTACCAGTTCTTCAGGCAAGAGGCAGTCGATAGTCGAAAGGATACCAAAACGTGGAATCTGCATATCCTTTGACCTAGCAGTTAGACCTTAAAGAGTGGGGGACATAATACATGCGTCTAGATGTGCTCCGTTTATTGAAAACACCCCAAATACCCACCAGTAATGGGACTTGGGGGTACACAAGTAGCCATCCAAAGTGATGGTGCGGAACTGTAGGGACCAATAGAAAAACAGGTCACAGCACAGTAGGTGACAAAAGCAGGGCTCTGAACAGTGTAATATTTCATGGTGCATCGAACCAGGTACCCTCTGATTTCTGTGTATTAATTCGGTCCATAGTTATTGAGTAACTTATGTGCCAGGCGCTGTTCTGGGTCTGGGAGGTCGAGCAACGAGTAAGACAGTGGTCCTTCGCTAGTGACGGGCTTGGGACCAGCAGCACCCACGTCGCCTGGGAGCGTGTTAGGGATGCGGGATCCCAGCTCCCCTCCAGACTCACTGCATCTGAACGAGGTCCCGTCTGCAAAAGCAAGGCTGTGCTTTGGGAGCGTGTTAACCAAAACGGCCACAGTGGGTTTCTCCGGGTGGCGGCAGTTTGGGGTAATTTTTAAATTTGCTGCTGTATGTTTTTCTATTGTTTGAATTTTTCACAGTGAGCAATGCCTTGAGTTGACAAAGCAAGGATGGTAATTATGCACAAGAGCCTAAGGCTCCTGCTGCTGGTTTCCGGGGCCGCCTCGGGCACAGGCTGGCAGCGTCCTGGCGCAGGGCGGGAGGTGGCCAACCACAGAGGCCCCTAGGAGAGGCCCTGCAGAGGGGACTGTGGCTGGGGCTGTTGCCACGGCCTGGGAGAGGCTGTGGGTCTGATGAGCTGAGTGCATGGCTGTTTCTGGCTGAACAGAGAGGCTCTGGCATTGCAGCCTCTGTCCGGCGTTTCTGCGTGATACCCACGTGAGGAGGTGGAGTCTGAGAAGCAGCTGTAGAGAGCAGGCCCGCACTGCAGCGCCCGTCATCCGGGGCCAGCGGGCAGCCCCGAGCCCCGCTGAGCAGATCGGTAGCCACAGGTACGATACCTGGTGAGGAGCGTTTCTGTCCGGGGCTCAGCAAGGCCTGGCCCTGTGGCAGTGGGCCTGTCAGTCTCATGATTCCTGTTCTTGGGGCCTCTGCTGAATGTGATCCCCGATGTGGCCCGGGCAGGGTGTGGCCCCCCAGCTCCCGGCCTAACGCACGGTGTAGGCTCAGAGCATGAGGACTGGGTTCTAGACCAGTGATGGCGAACCTTTTGAGCTCGGCGTGCCAGCATTTTGAAAAACCCTAACTTAACTCTGGTGCCGTGTCACATATAGAAATTTTTTGATATTTGCAACCATAGTAAAACAAAGACTTATATTTTTGATATTTATTTTATATATTTAAATGCCATTTAATAAAGAAAAATCAACCAAAAAAATGAGTTCGCGTGTCACCTCTGACACGCGTGTCATAGGTTCGCCATCACTGCTCTAGAGCAGTCTGACCCTGAATGGCCATGTGGCTTCGGGTAAGTCCCCAGTTGCCTCCTCGGGCCTCAGTTTTCCCCATCTGTGAAATGTGAGAATTCGCTTTTGAATGAGCCTGTGTGGATGGCCTGCTGTGCTCCAGATGTTGGCAGGTAAAGGTCAGGCCTTTGATCTGAGGGCAACACACCCTGGCAGCGCTGGCATGTCTCCTGGTCCCCCCTAGTTCTGGCATGACCCCCAAACACCCCTCCAAGGGCCATGTCTTCCTGCACTGCGGGTGCTAAAGCAGCCTTTCATTTAGGGCGAACAGCAGGGATTGCGCCTGTGTTTGCTTGTGTCCTTGCTGGTCAAATAAAAATAGTCCTTTGTCCACTCCCGTCTAGTTAAACCTTTTTATTTTTATTTTACTGATCTGTGAAATTCAGAACTGTAACAGCCAGCCTCTAAGGAGGGGGACTCCAATCAGGAATGAACCAACCCCGGGAAAACCCTGTCCCCTGTCTGGCTGGTGAAAGCTCATGGAGCTCATTGAGAAGTTCATTGAGCAACTCCTTGCAAAGTGATGGATTTAAATACGTACTCAGTGGAATGGAGTCACCCCTTCTGCCTCTGTCAGTGCGATTTTAGACACAGAGTCCTTCTTCCACCTTCTGCCAGGGCTGCTGAGGTCTGTGCTGAAATCTCCCCTTCATGGAAGTGGGGGACAGACTTGGTCCAGGACCCCCTGGGCCCCACAGCGGGTCATGCAGGCAGGGAGCAGCCGACAGCTGCTGTCAGCGACGGGCTTCCCTCTGAGCCTCTGCCAGGCGCTCGGCTGGCCGCCCGTGATCCGCCACGGAGGTCGCCTCAGCAGGCGTCTGATGGCGCAGATGTAAATCATAACGGAACAGGCTCCCTCCGACAGAGACAGCCTCTGAGCATCCCCACCAAGGCAGGAAGTCTCGTGACTGATTCCCGAAGACGGTGCAGGGCCAGGGCCAGAGAGCTGGTTAATTGAATGGTAGCTAATTCATTTATAATTACTCATATTCTCACTCTCTGTTCTCTCTTTATCTTATAGAGTCTAGCCCTTTGGAGCTGCGCTGGGCCTTAAGAAATCTGTAAGGAGGCTGATGAGGCAAGAGCAGGGTTTGAGCTTTGACTCTGTTTATTAGCAGGTTCAAGCCACTTCACTTCTGGACCTCCGTTTTCTTATCTGTAAAATGGGCTTTGTGAGGAGTCAAGGAGATGATGTCTGTAAAGTATGGAGCACAATGCTCAGCCCGTACTGAGCATTCTGTAAATGCGGACTGTTATCACCCAAACCCATTCTCTCCTTTAACGGGATCATTTGTATGTTCAGCAAGTATTTATTAGACATCCAAATGCAGGCACTGTACAGTGCAGCTCCTTCAAAAGTAGCGAATGCAAGTATTCCAGTGAGTGTATGTTCATAGCCAAACAGCCCAACACAAAATCCGTGACATTTTGCTATGAAGAAAGGAAAGCAGAATAAGGGCTAGAGTGACTGTGGGTGGAAGGTGGGGTTTCTCCTGTAGACAGTACAGTGGTTAAAGAGACCTAAATAAACAGAGGAATGAGCCATGACAACTCCTGGGAGAAAGGCATTCCAGGCAGAGGGAACGGCAGGTGCAAAGGTCCTGAGGTAGAACTATGCCTCATGGGCTCGAAAAGGAAGCCAGGAAACCTTCCTCCCTCCCTCCCTTCCATATCTGTCATCTCTCTATCTTCTATCAATCTGTCTGTCTATCTATCTATCTATCTATCTATCTATCTTTCTATCATCTATGTATCCAAACCTTGAGTTCATTCTGATGCCTTCAAATCCAGTCCAAAGCCTCGGGGCTCATTTCGGCCTTCCCACGCCTCATTTGTAACATCTCACTCTGATAGTAGAAAAACCTTGCTCTTGCTGTATTTGTTCCACCTGGTACACACAAAAGCTCCTTTCAGAATTGCTCACCCATACCCTCTGGCAAGCAGATAGAACTGGAATACCCTATTTGTGTACAATTCTTTTTCTCTTTAGCCTTAGCATCCTGTCAGAATAATGATTCCGTAGTTACTTAGGCTAGTTCTTTTCTTCCCCACCCCTTTCAGTGTGATGTTGTTATTCAGCTGTAATATAGTTGAGCATTTGTTGCTGTTTATATTGCACAGGTGCACACACATGCACACACACACGCACACACTCATGGTTGATTTTAATTGTTTACTTATGGAGTATGTGAGATACTGTCTTGGTTCCGACAGTCGGAGTTATACAGATAGACTCAGAGGAATGTGCATCCCTCTTGTCCCTGCAGCTCATTCCATCCCCATCTCCCATCCTTCCCACCCACCTCTGTAGGTAACCAGTGTTTTTAGTTTCTGGCTTATCCTTCCTGTGTTTCTTTCTCACAGATGAGGCATTACACGTATATTTTCTTTTTTTTTAAAATATATTTTATTGATTTTTTACAGAGAGGAAGGGAGAGAGATAGTTAGAAACATCGATGAGAGAGAAACATCCATCAGCTGCCTCCTGCACATCTCCACTGAGGATGTGCCCCGCAACCAAGGTACATGCCCTTGACCGGAATCGAACCTGGGACCCTTCAGTCTGCAGGCCGACGCTCCATCCACTGAGCCAAACCGGTTTCGGCACGTATATTTTCTTATATCCCCCTCTCTTGCTATGTGGAAGGTGAAAGTACTGTAGGTGTTCTTTCACACGTTGCTTTTGCACTTACTAATATCTCCGGGCGATCACTTCACGTCAGTTCATAGAGGGTTGTCGTAAGGAGCTTTGTTAACTGTGGTAATCAGAAAAAAAGTTATCCAGCAGCCCAGATATCAATTTTAGAATTCGGTAAGCCTAGTGATGATGATGTTGATTGGTGATAAATAGCATAAGCATTATCATTAATTGAGCATCTACTGTGGCCATGCTCTGTGCCAGTGATGGCGAACCTTTTGAGCTCGGCGTGTCAGCATTTTCAAAAACCCTAACTTAACTCTGGTGCCGTGTCACATATAGAAATTTTTTGATATTTGCAACCATAGTAAAACAAAGATTTATATCTTTGGTATTTATTTTATATATTTAAATGCCATTTAACAAAGAAAAATCAACCAAAAAAATGAGTTCATAGGTTCGCCATCACTGCTCTGTGCTAAGCATTTTATATACATTACTAGAGGCCCGGTGCACGAAATTTGTGCACAGGGGGTGGGGACGGGGGTGTTCCTCAGCCTGGCCTGCACCCTCTCCAATCCAGGACCCCTCGGGGGATGTCTGACTGCCAGTTTACATCCCTCTCACAATCTGGGACCACTGGCTTCTAACCGCTTGCCTGCCTGCCTGATTGCCCCTAACTGCTCTCCCCTGCCGGCCTGATCGCCCCTAACTGTCTCTGCCTCGGCCCCCGCCACCGTGGCTTTGTCCAGAAGGATGTCCGGAAGACGTCTGGTCCAATTAGCATATTACCCTTTTATTAGTATAGATCGCATTGACTCCTCCCTAGAGCCCTGTGAGGTAGGTGTTAGCTGCAGTTTATTGAGGAAACGGAGGCTCGGTGATATTTAGAAACATGCCCCAGGCCATTAAAAGTGGAGCCACAGTTTGAACTCTGTCCCAGGTTTGTGCTTTGTGAAGGGCACACCAGCACTGACAGCAGTTCCAGGGTACCACGGAGCCATGTCCCAGGCCTGCAAACCCTTTTGATTGTGGATCAGCTGCTGCTAACGGTGGCATGCAGCTGACGGCAGGAACATGAACGCAATTTATTGCCTGTTTGTTCCAAAGAAACGGCCCTGCCTTTTTGAGGATCGTGACTCCTGCCTCTAAGACAGGCGACTAGAGGGATGCTTGGTGGGATCAGCTACCTGGGATGCAGTAATAGATCCCGTCTCACACCTTGTCAATCGCCGGGCCGAGCAGCCAGCGCCGTTAACGGGAAAACACATTACACCACAGGGCCGTGTGGTTAGCGGGACACTCAGTCAAGCCCAAGCCACAGCAGCTTCTCTTAAAACTGTTTGTGCGGCAGAAGTGGGAGAAGAATTTCTTTGAGCAGCAGTCTGGCTTCTGTTCCGACAAGTGACAGCCTCTGGCAGGGGGGCAACACGACGGAGCTGGCTGGGAGCGTGGCTTCCGAGTCTGAGTGCCCGGCCCTCACGCCAGGGCCAGGGTTTCTAGTTGTGTGACCTTGGGCAAGTCACGTCACCTCTCCGAGCACACCTGGGATGTGGGGATGAGAACCAGACCCATCTTTGTCCTGGGTCCCCGAGACTGCCCCGCGGTTCAGCGATGTGCTGGGTGGAGTCATAGAACTCAGCCTCTCATTGTCACAGCACAGGAGAGAGGTGATTGGAGTGAGGGCCAGAGGAAGCCAAGTTCAAACTTCCGGGCTTCCTCTCCCAGGGGCATCACGCAGGATGCACGTAACCCCCCAGTGACAAGTCGTGACAATGTGTGTAACGTTTTCTATTGGGGAAGCTTGTTAGAGACTCGGTGCCCAGGGTTTTTACTGGGAGCTGGTCACATAGACACCCTCTCTCAAACTCTCAGAATAAAAGCAGGTGAACCCCTTCCTCACACCGCCCCATCAGTGGCTGCTGGGTGGATTAAAAGAGATGATCCCCGTGGAGCGCTGGCCGCTCCGTCTAGTGTCAGAAGCACTCAGGGAATGTAGGGAATTACTGTGACAGCCAGGCGATGAATCTGGAATGGCTCATTAGCACCTTGAGAACACGCTCCATCCATCATCCATCTACTCACCCATTGCTTCCTGGGCGGCACGTGTTGAGTGAGCCCTGCTGTGCAGGTGCTGTCGGCTCCCTGGGACTTGGGGAGCAGCGGGATCAGCCGCTCCCTTCCCAGAGGGTGATGCCCGTGGGCTTCCAATCGGGTGGTTTGTCGGGGGTGGATGGTGGTGGAAGTAACTTCTGGAGGCTTCCAGGTAAATGCACAGGGTCAGTGGGGTGGGTGTGTCGTGTCGGAAAGCGTAACCTCCTGACGTCTTGCTGTTTGTCCTGTGTCCTCCCGCAGCCAAGGTCAAGTCGAAATGCGGCCCTACCTTCTTCCCCTGTGCCAGCGGCATCCACTGCATCATCGGCCGCTTCCGGTGTAACGGGTTCGAGGACTGTCCCGACGGCAGCGATGAAGAGAACTGCAGTAAGTGATCCCGTGTTCACTCCAGCCACCCCTCGCCTCCGTGCTGGCCATTCTCAGCGCTGGCTTCCTCCACCACAGGCTCCGGCATTCTCTGCTGAGCCCCAGACTCTGTTCTTTACCGCTTCCGGCTTGTGTCAGTGCTCAGCTGCCATTCATAAGGACTCTCCTGAGTGCACGGGGCCTTGGTGTACTCTGTTTTCAGTGCTGACAATAGCGGTGCAAATGCAGGTGTGTGATCCCTGTGAACAGGTCAGGCATCTGAGGTGCAGAGAGGGAAACGAACTCATCCAGGGTCACGCAGCGCACAGGTGGCTGAGCCAGTTCCAGGCTCATTCAGACTCTCCTCTGAGTGACTCTCCCACTCGACACCCCAGGTCTGTGCGCTTGCGTTCCTTCTTAGTTTGAATTCTTTTTAAAAAAAAGATGTTTCTAGCCTGTCCGGCATGACTCCGTGGTTGAGCGTTGACCTAGGAACCAGGAGATCACGGTTGGATTCCCAGCCAAGGGCACATGCCTGGGTTGCCAGCTCGATCCCCAGTAGGGGGGCATGCAGGAGGCAGCCGATCAATGATTCTCTGTCATCATTGACGTTTCTGTCTCTCTCTCCCTCTCCTTTCCTCTCTGAAATCAATAAAAATATATTTTAAAAAAAGAAAAAATGTGTTTCTATATTAGTTATATACATACTAGAAGGCTGTATATTTGAAAAACATTTAAACAGTATAGGAAGCTAGAGTTTTTCTATTTGTGACCACCCTGATTCCTTTTACCTGCTGTATACTATTCCTCAGTATGGACACAGACACCCCCCCACCCCTTGTTCTCTCTACCCCACCTTGCCTCTAAGCGCTCTCTGTGTTGAGCGTCATACTCCTCTCGGCCTGGATACATGCAGCCCCTTCCTTGCAGCATCTCTGTGTCCAAAACCACTTCACACACAGCGGCCTCAGTGACCTTCAATCGTGCCTTCCCCGCCCCATACTGCCCCATCTCTCCCAGCCGGTTGCTTTGTGCCTGCTGCTGGCCATGCCGGTGGCTGCTCACTGTTTCTTCTTTGCTTTCCCCTCATGTGTTACACTACTGGAGCCCTGGTCGGTGTATCGGCTCTGGACAAATTTACCCATTTATTTTCTGTGTCTGCATATTTTAGTAACATTTTTTCTTCAGATTATTAAAAGAATTTACAAAATATAGGAAAGTATAAAGAGGGAAACGAAACTGCCCAGAATGAAACACTATTAATATTGGGGCTATTTCATGCCGGTCCTTTCTCTCCCCCGCCCCCTCCATCTCGCTCTGTCTTCTCTTATATGTTTAATTGAGATGTCCTCTTTCCTGTGACCATTCTCTCCTGTTATCAATTTTTTCAAAACATAAGTTTCAGCGACTTCAACGACTGGATAAATTGATTTTCCCTCATCCCGTCGGTTCTATTTTAAGTCCCTGAAGAGGAGGTGGCTGTCTCCTGTGTTATTTATGTCTTTCCAGGGAGCTGTCATGGCTCTACCCTCCCAGAAAGGACAGAGGGGGCTCATAACTCTCTCCTGTGCCTTCTCCTGTTGCCTTATTTCACCTTCTGGGTTTCAGATGGCAGAAATACAGCCCAGCCACTCAATTACTGAATGGTTAGTGCAGTGGCCGAAACCCACCTTCCCACTGACAGGGTGTGGCTGGCTGAGCAGGTGGGGTTGAGCTGGCGTGTCTGGCCTGGTCTGTGTTTGCCCTAATTAGGCAGGAGGTGGGCGAGCTCCATGATCTCTTTGCACAGGAGTTTCCTTGTCTCCAAAAGCAGTGCTGAGAGCCTGCTCCTGGGGCTGTTGTGAGAATTAGATGAGATAATATCTGAAAAGTGCTTAGTGCAGTGGCTGGCACATGGTAATCGCTTATAAAAACATTGAGTGAGCCCAGCTGGTGTTGCTCAGTGGTTGAGCAGGTCAGGGTTCGATTCCCAGTCTGGGCACATACCCGGGTTGCGGGCTCAATCTCCAGCAGGGGGTGTGCAAGAGGCAGCTGATCAATGATTCTCATCATTGATGATTCTCTCTCGTCATCTCCCTTCCTTTTTGAAATCAATAAAAATATATTTTTAAAAACAGAAAGAAAACCCCCCCAAAAATGTATAATGACTTAAAACTATGAGAGATTAAGGGGAAGACCATAATTACTAGGATTTCATCTTTGGCTTCGGATGTCCAAGGACATTCTTTTTTTTTTTTAACACTGTAAACATTTTTATATTTAGAATTAGCCAGCTGGACTCAGTTTAGATCATGCCGGTTTTGTTGGCAACATGCAACGCATCCTAGTGGGGAGCCAGTGGAACATATGCCTCTTCTCTCCATCAGGCCTGATCAGGGTGCTGACCTTGGCCACCTCAATGTCATAGAGCTTCTTCACAGCCTGTTGGATCTGGTGCTCATTGGCCTTGACATCCACAGGGAACTCAAGTGTATGATTGTCTTCTCTCTTCTTCATGGTGGACGCGGTGGTCAGGGGGAAGTTGATGATGGCATAGTGGGCAGGCTTGTTGCTCCTGGGGGTGCTCTTCTGAGGATATTTGGACGCAGTGTCTTGGGCCATCAGAAGCTGGGTGATGGGCGGATCTTGTTGGTTCTTTTGTGGCTGTGGACGCCTTTCCGCACTGCTTTTGTTGTCTTCCAAGCCTTTGCTTTGACTTTGGGAGGGCAGGGGCTTCCTCCTTCAATTTCAGCTCCATCTTCATGGAAAAGACATGCTTCTGTTATAGTTCATTTCGTGTGTCTGAGCTTGATCTCTGCTTCCTGCTATGGGGATCTTATGATCTTGGGAGAATTCTAGATATGTTATATCTACAGGGTGTCCCAAAAAAAGTATACAGCCGAGAGCTCAATTTTGAAAATGAAATGTATTGTAATAAACACTGCCTTTATAATTCTTCAAAGTGTGTGTATACATTTGGGGGGACACCCTATATGTTCATAGGTCTATACTAGAGAGTTATCCAACGGCAATGAAAAGCAAGTGGGACACATTATAGAAGGTACATTCTAAATGACTGCCATGTTACTTACTCCCTGCCGTGGTTACAGACCCCGTGTGATTTAAATATGTGGATATTGCCCAAACCGGTTTGGCTCAGTGGATAGAGCGTCGGCCTGCGGACTGAAAGGTCTCAGGTTCGATTCCGGTCAAGGGCATGTACCTGGGTTGCGGGCATATCCCCAGTAGGAGATGTGCAGGAGGTAGCTGATCGATGTTTCTCTCTCATCGATGTTTCTAACTCTCTATCTCTCTCCCTTCCTCTCTGTAAAAAATTAATAAAATATATTTTAAAAAAAAATATGTGGATATTGGTCTTTAATTACCAAAGTGAGTCAGTTATATCCATTCCAAATTAAGCCAGCATTTTCCTTTGGCTTATCTACCATTTAAAAATATGGATTCTAACTCACTCTTTTGAAAACTGGTAAATAAAAGGAAAGAATCAAGCTCTTACCCTCCCTTTCCCATATGATTTGTACTTCTGAGTAATTAAATACCTGACTTGGGAAGTTTTCTTTTAATTGAAGAATAACAACTATAATAGACGAATGAGTGAATGAGGGTCTCTCAATTTTGTAACCGCTAATTAAGAAAGGGGTCACCAATGGCCGCGAAACCTTGAGGTGAAAAATTGATGCAGGGCTTTACAATCGATGGACGAGGCTGGAAACCACTGAAACCCGTAGTCAATCTCCCCACAGATGGCGAATCAATATGGTACCACTTCCGGTGGAGTGGAGAACCCATCATTCTATAGATCCACCTGCCAGCGATTTTCAACCTTTTTCATCTCACGGCACACACAAGCTAATTACTAAAATTCTGCGGCACTCCCAAAACTAGATTATATCTTTTGCCAATCTGACCAAAAAAAAAAAAAAAGGTATAATTTTGAGTCATTCACACCGGATGGCTATGGTTGTGTTGGCTGTTGTCAGTTTTCTGTTTGACAGTGTAAAGGGGAAAAGGTCAGTGCCCTTGACAGACTGTCAGGGATTGCATGTTTTAAAAATTCTTGCGGCACACCGGTTGAAAATGGCTGCTTTATGTTATAGTTGTCTTTAGTGCATCTACATTGAAAACTCTCAAAGACAGTGTTTTGATGTTTGCTTTGAACGTTCAAATGCATTTTAAAGTGCTCCAGAGGCAAAAAACAGGGCAAGAATAGTTACCCAGATAGTTACTATTTTGGTTGCTGTTCCTTCATTCCTGATGTTGCAAGTCTCCTGCTGGTATCATTTCCTTTCTGTCTGGAGAACTTCCCGCAGCAGTTCTTTTAAAGCAGGTCTGCTGGCACCAGGTTCTCTTCATTTTCCTTCATCCGAGAATGTCTTTATTTCGCCGTCATTCCTCGAGGATATTTTTACTGCTATTAGAATTCTGGGTTGACAGTTCGTTTCTTTTCTTTAAGCATTTTAAAAATGTGGTGCCACTTCCTCTGGCGTCTACGGTTTCCAGTGAGAAGTTTGCCGTCATTCCGATAGTTTCTCCATAGAGAATATATCATTTTTTTCTCCGGCTGCTTTGAAGATATTTTTTCTTTAGTTCCAGCAGTTAGATTATAGCGTGTCTGGGTATGTGGATTTCTTTCGAGTTCATCTGTTGAGGGTTCTATTTGAATTGGAAGATTTTTGTCTTTTTCCATACTTAGTACATTTTTAGCTGTTATTTCTTCAAATATTTTTTTTTAAGTACTGCACTCTTTCTCCTTTTCTTGTGGGATTCTGGCAACACAACTTTAGTCCTTTTGTGACTGTCCCACAGGCCCCTGAGGTTCTGCTCATTTTTTAAAACAGTGCTTTTGTCTTTTTATTGTTTGGATTGGATAATTCCTATCTTTTGTCAAGTTTAATTTTTGCTTTCAAGCCCATATAGTGTGGTTCTTCATTATTTTGGTTACTACATTTTGTTCTAAAATCTCCTCTTGGTTCTTCTTTCTAGCTTCTGCTTTTTGCCGAGACTTGCTGCGGTCCATTTGTTTCAAGAGTGTTTGTGATTGCTTGTTTGAGTATTTGTAAAATAGCTGCTTTAAAGTCTTCATCGCATAATTTCAACATCTCTCTTATCTTGGCATTGATGTCTGTTGAATATCTTTTGCTTATGAATGGGGCATCTCCATTTCCCCCAGTTGCTGGTTTCCAGGGAGGACAACAGCCCCCTGAGGCTGGGATGCAGGTAGAGGAAGTGAGGGGTAACCACTGTGGGATGGGGAGCAGATGGGAAGCATGAGGCCTGGTGACAAGAACTCTCTCATTGATGAATGTTGTCAAGAAGCCTTTGAGGTGGAAGAGGGACCGACTTCACAGACTTTAAGTGGATTAAGGGCGACATTCCCTGGGTCCTACTGGAGCCAGATTGCTTCATTTCCTGCCCTGAAGCTGGCCAGTTGGTTTTGGGCGATGGCAGTGGGCCCTTGGCCCTTCAGATGTGGTTGAATTAAATGCCACCAATCCAATTAACCACCGAGCCAACCGTAACTAGGCCCGCCCGCCCCCTGCGGGGAGGCAAGTTCTCTCTGCAGAGCTCATGGGCCGGGAAGCCATCCCCAGTCCCTGCGTTTGTTGTGGTCATAACAGAGGAGCTTCTAAGTCTGCAGTTGAGTTTTTGAAATTGACTCTGCAGACAGTTTTCCTCATCCCCGTTGAAATAAATACTGTAAAACACATTGTTCCTCTCCCTAGTGAGCCGAGAAAAACGATACATTTTTCAGTGGCGGGTACACTTCAGCAAGGACAGAGAAAACTCAGATTACAGAAGCTGCGAAGACATAACATCCTAAAGTTCAAAGCGCTTCCTGGCCAGTTTATGAGCAGCCTGTTGAGCCGTTACTATTTCAGGTTCCGAGGGACCACAGGGCCCTCTGGCCTTGACGCCTGCCCGCCCTGAGCCTGGATCCTGCAGCGTTGGCCACTGCAGGCCCACGCATGCATGGGGCCCTGAAACTGGGCGAAGTCTGGTCAATAGCTGCAGAGGCCCAGGAAGGAGGGTCGTGGAACTTGCGCCATCTCGGGGCGTCGGGGAGATGGGCCGCCCCGGTCGTGAGTCTGCCCAGTAACTGACCATGTATGCCTGGAGGACCAGTGCTGGCAGGGATTTATTTCTCTGAGATGTGTTGCATCCGTGTTTAGCTGGTGAAAGCGTGGGGCTGTTTTTAGGGGCGTTCGTTTTTAGACTGGGCTGTAATCCAGGGTTGCCTTTGGCTCCTTTTAGAACGTTCTGGTCTCTTCGAAACTATCTTAGGCTGCTCTGTTTGTGGCATGCTTAAGGTGGGTTGTTTTTTTTTATAGCTTTTCTAGTTTCCCTTCTAATTTGCTGTGTCCCTGGGAACCCGAATACAAACCTCATTCGAATTCGCATGCAGAGAATCAGCAGACCCTGAAGGAGGG
>NW_005874992.1:0-13596 GCF_000147115.1 Myotis lucifugus
CGTGGCCTGTGGTCTCTGCTGACCTGCCGCCTGACACGCCTTTCCCATCGCCCTGTATCAAGTAGCAACCAGGTTCTCCGTCAACAGCTTATCCTAATTCATGTGTCTTCATAGCACGCCTTCCCCCCACAGAGCACATGTTTATTTGCTTACTGTTTGTCTCCCTCCGCTAAAATGCTAACTCTCTGAGGCCAGAGGCTTTATTTTTCTCTACTGCCCTTTTGTTAGTGCCCAGTGTCCCAAGTACATGCTCAGTAAGTATCTGAAGGAAGGCATGGACTTCAGGTATCATGTGACTGATCTTCCTCATTTTACCAATGAGGCGCCTGCGGGTCAACTAGGGAGCTCCGGGTTCTGCCCCAGGTCCCAGGGCTGGGTCCGCAGGGCGAGCTAGCCCTGCCTTCTCCGCTCCTGCCCGGGCCTCGGGAGGGAGATTAACCACATGCACCGGGGACGGGGACGCCGCCGCGGCCATCCTGTCTCCTGTGTGTTTTTCCAGTTTATACAGAATTTCAGCCCAGAATAGCAGAAGAAAAAAACATTGTTCCTCCAGAACCCTGGAAACTCTTCCAGTGGGTCTGTCCCTGGAAAAACAGCAGCGATCTCAGGGTGGGAAGTTAGGAAACGGAGGAGGGGGTTCTTCCAGCCTTGGGGGCAAGGGGCCAGCTTTGGTTTTGCAATCAAAATAGCATCGGGGTCTGTTTCCCCAGAGCAGGTTCTGGAAGGTGGGTTTATCTGGAGTATCAGGCGGGGCCTTCCGCTCTCCTGGCCCAGGAGGGTTTAGGATGGCAGGTGACTTAAGGGCTCACCCAGAATTTGACATAAAGAAACTGGGCCCAAAGAAGCCTCTGGAAACCTCACTTGCAGGCTGGCCTGAAAGCCTGCTGAGCCCTACCCTGGTCTCACTCAGGGGCATCTCCTGACACCTACCCCCGCTCCCCGCCCCCCTCCCCTCAAGCCCCTATCCCTCCTTGAGATTGCTCAGACACCCGCTTTGATGCATAGAGAGCTCTGGCCTCCTCCCTCTCATGCCCCATGTGGGTTGGAAATCGTCTGTGAAATGAGAGATTTGAGGCGTCACTCATCCGTGTGAGGACAGTGGGGCCCTGGAGCAGTGGAAGGAGTGGGGGAGGGGTGCTAAGGGCCGTTCCAGTCTTCTGAATCCTGTTTCCTCTGTCTGGCTTCTCAGATGCAGCTTTTGGATAAATTTCCCATCGAAGGTGGACAGAAGGACCCCAAGCAGAGAATCATTCCCTTCCTCCCAGGTAAGCTTTGAGTGGCCCTCTGATGGGATGGGGGCAACCTGGGGAGGGGCAGTCCTTAGGCCAAGAAAAGACTGGCTGCGAAGCCAGAAATTCTGGGCAGGGCAGGCCTGCGAAGCTGCATGTTCGCCAGTCCGCAGGGGCTTGGAAGTCCCTGATTTTGAAGGCCCACTGTCCTCACAGGGGCCTCTCCTACCAACCCAGGGCCATCTCTGGCCCCGGGTCATGTAACTTCTGAGGAGTTTCTCAAGCTCTTGGACTTTTGGATCCTTTTTACGAAAAACACAGAGATCAAGTTCTCCTATGAAAGGATAAAAAACTGCAGGCTGAACTCTTGTCACTGGCTCCCATGGTCACCACGGAGAACCTTAAATTGAGCAGCTTCCCGTCTAATCCCCTCCATCCTCCAGGCATATCACCAGGCGAGGCTTCGTTCCCGGCCTGGCCCTGCGCTGCCGGGAGGGAACTTGGAACATCCAACACCCGGGTTTGTAATGGCCTTAGATGTTGCGCCAGTAGAGTCCAGTGCTCTGCCCACCAGGGGCCTGAGAGCCCCGCTGGGATGCTATGGTCACAAGTGTCCCAGAACCAACATGGAGCCAGTGGGTGCCCTGGTGCTGGGCATGAGGAGGAGCCAGGGCTCCAAGGAAAGAGTACCTCATTATTGTTCCACCCGTGGGTGTTGATGAAGGGCTCAGCCTGTGCCAGGCCCAGGAATAAGTGCCCGGGTGGGGCTGGGGTGGCCTGGTCGGTCAGGGGAGGTCTGGTCTTGTTTCTGGCCTCTAAGGAATCCTCAAGCTAGTGAGAGAGACAAGGTCCACTCCCCAGTTAGGGAGCCCGTTAAGACAGGATATGACCTTCTCTGCGCTGTGGAGTTCCAGTTTTGATTGGAGCAGGAGCTCATTGTGAACTGAGGAAGGCACCCCTGAAAGAGGGGGCCCTGGAGCTGACCTGGAAGCCCGGGTGGGGTAGGAGGGTGGGGTGAAGCGCACGCTTCCGTCCTGCTGCTGCCATATAGTCCAGTGTCTTTGGCGTCAGATTGCCTGGCTTCGCCCCAGGAAACCCTGGCTCCGCCCTGGAAACTCTGGCTCTGGTGGTCCAGTGTTCTTTATGCCTCAGTTTCCTCATCTGCAAAGAGGGGAGGATAATCATATCTACCTCATGGGGCTGTTGTAAGGATAAAATGAGCATTCAGGTGCTTAGAAGTGTAGCTGGCCTCTAGTAGGACCTAAAAAAAAAGCCTTTATTATAACCCACTCCTAACCTGTGCCTAGCAGGTTACACAGCACAGCCACGTAGCTAACTCATTGGATCCCCCCAGTGAAGTTGTATATCCCCATTTTACTGACTAGGAAATTGAGGCCCAGGGAGACGAACAAACTGACACAAGCTCCACAGCCAGGACGTGTAGCAGCACCAGAACTCTCATCTCTGACTTCTGGGCCAGGGCTGCCCTCCGCACCAGCTGCCCCAGGAGGGGATAACCTGACAGTTGCTGCCCGACCAGGGGCCTCCTTATTGGTACTCTTACGGGATTGTGGTGGGGATGAAAAGAATTCATGTAAAGCCCTTTGCACGGTGCCTGTCCTGTAGTAAGTGCTGCACAAATGCAGCTGCCCCATTGCTTCCAAGGCCCCCTGCCTCCAGTTCTCCTTGCCCCCGAGTTCAAGGGGCCCAGATGAATGTCTGCCCACCTAGAGGGTTACCTTACAGGAGAAGTGCCTGGAGCCTACCTAACAGCTCTTGTAGCAGAGGGTAAGCAAACCTACCCCTTTGCTCTGGAGAAAGACACTCTCTCAGGCTCCCCAGGCAAAGGCAAGCGAGCTGTGCACGCCAGAGCACGACACTGCCTCTGTCGTCTAAGGCTGTTTGCTGTGCACACACCTTTGAAAAGATAATCCAGAGCAAAAGGCAGTTAGAGCCCTGCTGACAGACGTACAGAAAGGAAGGGAGCCGGGGAGAGTGATCTCACAGCGAGTGTACCTTGTGCTTTCTGGGGCCTCCTGCTCTGTGGGTGGAAATGAAGTTCTTTAGGACACCGGGCTCAGCATGATGGGGCCGGCAGCCTCTCAGAGCAGCCTGCTGTTTACAGAGAGCTTTCTGCCTTGTTTTAAAAGACTATTGTGGAAAATCCATCTCCTGTTGCCCATCCTGGGATTGGAGTCGATTTCCTGTGTATCCTGAGTTTGCCAGCCCATGGAGGCTCCCGGGGAGGAAACGGTCATTACAGAGTGAACTAAAGTGTGTAGCCGCTGATGTAAAAAGCAAACAACTGCGACCGGGGACCCAGAGACGTCAGAAGCCAGGCAGCGGGGCAGAGAGGGGTGAACTCACTCCGCCCAGGCTGTGCGGGGTTTCCTCCCGCCACAAGCCATCTGTGTCCCGGGGCCGGCTGGTACTGGCCCCTTGAGCTTCCAGAAAGCCCCTTCACCCGAATAGCTGAGTCAGTCCCACCCATAGGTGTATGTATTCCTGGGTCGATGAGTCAGTGGAGAAACTGGATAGCTTAGGAAGAAAAGTGAGCCCACAGCCATGATCAAGGTAGGTGCTGCCAGCCTGCAGGCAGCCTCGTGACCTTATGTGCTTGGAGGCATGTATTTTTAGATAGCGGGCATGCTCGGGCCCCTTGTGCCAGCTCACCCGTTTACACACCGGCCCCTTCATGAGAGGCGTGTGGAGCCACAGTGCAGGAGGGAGCTGGGGGAATTGTTAGCAGGGTCTCCAGGGCCTTCCTCTCCCTGCCCCCAGAGCCTTGTGCAGCAGATCCGGTGTTTGTTCCAGGGCCGAAGGAAACAGGGGGAAGGGATGTCTTTAGCTAGAGCCGGCCCATGGTGTGGGGAGAGCTGGCCTTCTCCCTGGGCGATAGGCGTTTCTGCGAGTCTCCACCAGATGCCCCCGATGCTGCCCTCCCTGAACGGCCTTGGAAGCGCTGAGGGAGGCAGCTGGCAGTAACTGCACCCCCAAGGGAGAGGGCCTGAGAGGTCTCTGAGCCCCACTGATGACCTCGGACGGTAGGAAAAGGCAGGCCTACGTGATGGAGAGAGAAAAATAGCGTCTGCTGGTAATGCCAGGGTTTAGAAAGGATTGACAAGATTATAGGCCTGAGAGGCACCGTGTGCTGTTTTCAAAGCGGCTTCCGCTGACCTCCTCTGCAAACGCTGGGTCTTCTCTCGCCGTAATGACGGCCCCCACCCCCCAAATCATTCTCTTGCTCTGTAATCTGGGGCGGGCGGTTCTCAGGGCGGCTGTCGGCAGCCGGCCTTGAACGCGACGTGGAAGCGTGTCCGTTCCTGCCCAAGGTGTTTACTGAGCACTTGCTTTGTGCCGGGCCCAGCTGCAGTCACTGATGACGTCACTGAGAACAAGTCCGACTGGGGTGCTGTTCTCAGGAAGTTCACCTTGCAGTGGGGAGCAGAAAGCAAACAAAATCCGATAGCGATAACTTCCAGAACGTAAAATAACCAAGTCAAGCAACAGGTAGCTGGGCTCGGGGCACCTGAGATCGGGTGGGCAAAAAAAGGCCTTTTTGCAGAGGTGACACCTGAACGGAGCCAGGCCTGGGCAGATCAGGGCCCCGAGTGTCAGGCTGAGGAGGCAGCAAGGATAGTGACCTGAGAGTGACTGAGGGTGTGCGTTTGAAGAACAGCAATAAGCAATGAAGTGGGGTTGTGAGGGGGCTGCCCAGGAACAAGATGGCTCCACATCTGTGCATAAGTTGTGCGATGCTGGCCCCATAAAACAGCCTCCAGGGTCAGTCTTCTCATCTGTCAAATGGGTTGATTGTGGTTTAGGAGGACATTCCAAGCAGTTAAAACATGGACAGCGCTGTGTGAGCTGCACAGTGGGAGGCGTACGCCTGTCCTTGACGGTGGCTTTGCTGCGGGACACAAATGTGGGGTGTCCTTTCCCTGCCCTCTCTGTTGATTCAGCTTTTCCCCCGCTGCATTTCCTCCCCAGTCACACTTCTTGCTCCTCCTTCCTCGCCTGTGGCCACTTGGAAAGCAGTTTCTGAAGAGTTGATGACTCAGATGGCTGACCTAAGCTGAGCGGTGGGGGAGGCTGTGCAGCCCGGGCCCCGTCACCTGATAACACGGCAGGGTCACAGCATCGCGGTTCTCGGCTCCAGAGCTGCCAGGCCTCACTGGGAATAATGAGCTTTGCAGGAGGCAGCCACTCAAGGATCCGTTTACTTTTGGAAGTCGGTGGGGATTGGGCCCCCTAGCCCTGCCCCGTGTCATCCCACGGTTCCGGACCAGGGAAAGAGTCAGGTCACTTCATTACAACGTGCTCTGTGCGTTCCTTATCCAGGGATACTTCTGGAAGGGCATCAACCTCCTAAACACCCACCCCAAATCCTCAGCCCTGAATGGAGCGTGTGCTAGGGTATCTTCCCCAAGAAGCCTCTGATTTAAGCAGAAACGCATCTTTTTTCGAGGTCTCAGTCAGCCCATTTAATTTAACGTGCGGAAAAGCGCGCCCCTGGACTGCGTTCTAGCGTACTGGATTCTGGTGTCACTCTAGTTAATTGCTGTGGCACAAAAGTGAATAAGGTAAATTCTAGCAACCAGGAATCCCTTGCATGTTGGCAATAACCCCAGATTCCAGTGATTTCGGGTCTCGGTGACATTACTCATCTCTCCCTCAGCCCCCCCCCAAGAAATTGTTTATGTACATGATACCCAACCATCCTTTTACAGGGTCAAATCCTCTCACACTGCTGTGCCCTAGGAATGGTGCTGTCAGTAAATTCATGCTCGAGTGTAGATGACTGACAGGTCAGGTACCTGAGCCCAGGTATGAGAGAGGTGAGAGCAAGAGGGCACTGGGTGGGGCGGGGGAGAGAAAGGAAGAAAGTGCTGGACCTCTGCACCACGACAAGCCTGGTGTGGAGGCCGAGCGAGCTTTCAGCGTGGCTGCCACACAGGGCCAGCGGCGCCCTCGACACGGACCACTCTCAGGGGTGAGGCTTTGTCCTGTGTGCAATGAGGTCTCTGAAAGGTTCTAGGCCAGCGGTTCTCAACCTTCCTAATGCCGCGACCCTTTAATATAGTTCCTCATGTTGTGGTGACCCCCAATCTCATTGTTACAAATTGAACATAATTAAAGCATAGTGATTAATCACAAAAACAATATGTAATTATATATGTGTTTTCCGATGGTCTTAGGCGACCCCTTTGACCCACAAAGGGGTCACGACCCACAGGTTGAGAACCACTGTTCGAGGCTGAGGGGCCGCATGACCGGATTTCTGTTTTTTTGTTTGTTTTAAATATATTTTTATTGATTTCAGAGTGGAAGGGAGAGGAAGAGAGAGAGAGAGAGAGAGAGAGAGAGAGAGAGAGAGAGAGAGAGAGAAAGAAACATCAATGATGAGGGAATCATTGATGAGCTGCCTCCTGCATGCCCCCCACTGGGAATCAAGCCTGCAACCTGGGCATGTGCCCTTGACCAGAATGGAACCTGGGACCCTTCAGTCTGCAGGCTGACGCTCTTTCCACTGAGCCAAACCAGCTAGAGCCAGATTTTTGTTTTGAAAGGACCCCTCGGCCCACGCATGTCAGACACACTGGAAGGGCAAGGTGGGGGTGGGGGTGGGGATGGGGGAGGAGCGTGGAGCAGGAAGGCCAGCTGGAGGTGGGGGAGGTCTGGCAAGAGATGAGGGTGGCATGGTTGAGGCTGGGCAAGGGAGTGGAGGGAAGTAGGTTTGAGAGGTATTTTAGAGGAATAGCCAAGAGGCCTTGCTGATGGGTTGGTGCTGGGATGAGGGAGAGGATGAGGATGCCCAGGTTCTGTTGGGGGTAGCCCTGGCCCAAATGGCAGAGGGAGCATTTCCCAGCACCCTTCCCCCAACCCCCACCTTGAACATCACCCCTGAGGCTGAAAGAAAATAACTTCCGCCCTCCTCCCTAAGATAGCTGAAGCCTTTGGCTCGTATGAAAGATGCTTTGTGGTGGGGAGTCCCTGCCATCAGCCTCCTCTCCAGGAGCCTCCAGGCACTGGACATTCTGGTTTCTGGGTCCAGGTTTCTGTTGGGGGCAGCAGGGATAGCAGTGGGTGGTGGTGGAGGAGAGAGAACACTTGGGTCCATTGAGAGGGAGCTCAGCCCCCCTCCTCCTTAGGAGCCGAGGGGCACTGGTGGTAGGTCTCTGCAGTATCTCTGGCCTGACCCCTCCATTGCTAGTCAAGCTCACCCCAACTGGACCTAGGCCTAAGGACAAAGCCCAAGCCAGAGCTCTTTCCTGGCAGGATGGAGCTGACCCTTGGAGACGCCCCAGGACCATGTGAACTGATGCACCATTCATCCGAGTGGTACCATTGCTCTGAGCCCTGCAAACACCTCCCCCTCACCTCCACAGTTCCAAGGACTGATGTCCACTGAGGAGGCCCCAGATGCCAGGCTGCCAGGGCTCCAGACCACAGTGGGCCTGAGGGACTGGCACAGCCTGAACATGGAGTCTGTTCACCTGAATGCCCCTTCAGAAGGCAGGGGAGGAAGCCAGGGGGTGGGTGGGGGGTGGCTGGCAGCACCAGCCCTCTCTACCCTTCAGGGGCAGGGTGTGAGGAGAAAGGGCTATACTTCTGGCTCCCCCAGGACAGCACAAGGGGCCGGCTGGATTTTACCTTAGTGAGAACAAATCGGGGCAGATCTCAGGGAGAGTTTCCAAAGTTGCATTGCCAAAGGAAGCTGTGTGGCTCCTCAGCTCTGCCAGCCCCAGAGTGTGGTGGTGGTTCTGACAGACCTGAACCTGGCTTTGGGCTCACACAGAGCTGGGTCCAAATGGGTCTTTCTACTTGGTGCTAGTTGTCTGACTTGAAACTGTCTTTTCTGTGCTGGAGGCCGGTAAGCATTGCACTTCAGCACCAGTGGCCCTAGAACCAGACAACCTGAGTCACATCCCGACTCAGCCTCTCCATAGCTGTGGACCAGCCTTACTCAGCACCTCCACATCCCCTTCATCATTCTCGCCTGTGAAATGCCCCCAGTGCTGTGGAGAGCACCAGATGAAATGCTATCTATGAAGCACACAGTAAGCACTCGGCACACGGTGAGGATTAGGTGATTGTTAGTGTTGAAAGAACTCAAAAAGTCTGGAGGCTTTGAAATCAATGATAAAGATTTATTCAAGGGTCTTAGTGTTTACAAACTGGTAACAAACCTAGGCAAAACCCCAGAAGTGTTCTGAAGAAGAAAGAAAAGTTATGAGTGCTTGTTGAAAAAAGTGCATTCTTGAGACTAATCAGCCCTGCATTCTTAGCCCTCGGATTGGTTCAGGACAGATATCAGTCAGATGTCAGGGGTCTGGATGATGGATGCCGGGTGGTAGAGGGTCGGTGTCAGGAGGACTGGTTACGTCCGGTGGTCTGGACAATGGACTCAGATCGTCTGAACATGGGAGTTCCGCAGGGAGGTAATAGGAGGTTATCTGGAGGTCTGGTGTGTGTCCAAATGTACAACCAGATATTGACACAGGACTCGAGAGTTCAAAGAATTTAAGTTTCCAAGCTGGTGAGAACAAGAATGGGGTCTTGCCCCAGCCGGTTTGGCTCAGTGGATAGAGCATTGGCCTGTGGACTGCAAGGTCCCAGGTTCAATTCCGGTCAAGGGTTGTGGGCTTGATCCCCAGTAGGGGGTGTGCAGGAGGCAGGCGATCAGTGATTCTCTCTCATTATTGATGTTTCTCTCCCTCTCTCTCTCTCTCTCTCTCTCTCTCCCTTCATCTATGAAATCAATAAAAATATATTTTAAAAAAAGAATAGGGTCTTTCCTCATACCTCAGCCTTCATAATGTTAACAACCTTAGCAGCTTAATTAAAGCAGCTCCATTTTACACCTTCCCTATCTTCACTCTATCATCACTATCGGGCTCATCACAAAACGGTGAGCTGTCTCTCTGGGATCCTTTCCTCCTGTGAGGTCTCATTTCAGGGTTTGCTGCTCAAAATGTAGTTTGCAGATGATCAGCATGAGCATCATCTGAGAGCTTGCAGCACCTGACTGGCGTGGCTCAGTGGCTGAGCACTGACCTATGAACCCAGAGGTCACAGTTCGATTCCCGGTCAGGGCACATGCCCAGGTTGCGGGCTCGATCCCCAGTGTGAGGGTGGGGTGCAGAAGGCAGCCAATCAATGATTCTCTCTCATCGTTGATGTTTCTATCTCTGTCTCCCTCTCTCTCCCTGAAATCAATATATATATATAAAAAGGAATGCAGAGTCTTGGCTCCACCTCAGACCCACACAGTCACAGTGTGCAGCTTAACGATATGCACAGGAAAGTTTGAGAAGCACTGCTCGGTCTACCCACATACTATAAACCACGAAATCTGTTGGTGAATCGATTTCTGACCTCAGCAGAGGTGCACGGGGAGATGAGGCTTCATGCAAGTAACTTGGTGAGGGCTGGTCTGTTGGCCTCATATCCCTGTATATCCCTGAGTTGCCTGCCTGTTTCTGGCTCCCTGTGGGTTGGGCGTGTAAGTCTCAGCACAGCCCTCTGTCTCCCATCACCAGCCTAACCAGGAGGCTGCTCGGGACCCCAGCCGCAATCCCTCATCAGCTGTAAGTCAGAAATTTTCTCCCCTCCCTTCCAAGATGAGGTGAATTTGGGGGCCAAGGCGATTGCTAAGGTTTTTAATTTCAGAAGCCTCTCTGATTGGAGATGGGAGAGATTGGCCTACGAGCCCTCTCTGCTTTGAAGGCAGCATGGCACGTGTCCAGTCATTGTACTGTTAGGAGGGGGGAAGGCTTGTGTCTCCTTTAAAGAATCACTAGCAAGAGATTAAAACAAAGAATAAACAGATTTTAAAGGAGTGTCTTTCACTCTTCTGTATAAAGCAATTACACACCTAAGCTTCGAAGTGAGGGAGCCAGAGGAGGAGAGTTGAGAGTGGTGACTGATAATTTGGTGCCTTCTCTCATGGGCAAGGTTTTCACGTTGGCATCTGGTTTCTGATCTGAAAGGTGAATTTACGACTTTAATCGTGGTAATTGGTGAAGATGGTTCAAGTAAGACTTGCTCCTGAAAGAGAAAGGGTGGAATAGCTGTTAGCGTATGAGCCGAGTGGCCTAGAATAACTTTTTGTTGAATTGGTTATAGGGGAGAAGGTTCAAACAACTTTCTGAGGAACTGTATGTAAGGCTTGGAACTTTCAATAGTTGTAAATGAGAGAAGATCTCTGCCTAAGCATTATAGCTACTATTTATTAAGTACATACATTTGCCAGATAATGCACAAAGGGTTTCATGTGCTTACAGTTTATCAATTAATGACAGCCACCCCACTTTATAGAGGAAGACTCACAGGCTAGCAGGTACATGATTTGCCCAGGGCCACCCAGCTAGTAAGAAACAGAGCAGGGATTCAAACCCCAGTCCTAACACTTCTAAGCCCACATTCTAGGCCACTATTTTCTATGTCCTAGAAGTGCTTGCTACAGAGTGAGATTGATCAAGGATGTACTGCCTGGAGATTAATAGTTCAAGTTTGATATAAAATGGTGGGTACACCACCTACAACAAGATATTTTTTCATTTCTTTAAACTTTGCTTCAAGTTTTGTATTGCTTTCTTTTTTTTGTGTCAATTAAAGGTTGATCAATATTGTCCCCCCCCCTTTTTTTTAAGTGTCCAATTCCTACAGTAAAGGTCTAGATTACAGCATTTTCTGGTACTTGTCTTTTTTTTTCTTTCTTTTTTTTTCTGGTACTTTTCACTTAACCTACCTAACTTTAACCACCCACCTAGTGGCAGGTGCTGGAATTGCAGGCATAGTGTTCAGAATGAAATGGGGAAGGCTGGCTTTGTAAACACAAACCTATAAAATAACCATTTGCTGACAGTCATCACAGATCGTGTTTACTCAACCACAGTTCAACAAGAGACTGAAAATGAGGAAGAAAGAAGTCCCACTTTACCTTTATTTTTCTGTGTGATCCTAAAATCAGGAAGTTTTCATGTGGGGCACCAAATAGAACCTTAGGAAACAGCACCTGGCTTACTCGTTCCTTCCTGAAACTTGGTGAGAGAGAAATTCTGAGCCTACTTTGGCATCCCCAGTTTCTTTTGCCGTGTCTGACAGTGCGTCCTCCCTCCTTGGGATGGTCTCCTGTGCATTGTAATAGGCTTCCATGTGTTCATTGAGATTCCCCCATAAGGACAGGCCCTCGCCTCTGCCTGCGCCTGAGTTTCCTGTATATGAACTACAAGGATTGGCCTTGATACTGCCTCGGTTTTCTCATGGTCCAGACATTTTGTGACCTAACAGATATTAAGACCAAAGGAATAAGTGTCTAATGATGAAACATCATGCAAAAGGAAAAACATTTTAGGGGAGCAGAGGTCTTCTAGGCCAACCTTCAATCCTCCTGTATTGGCAGAATGTGGCCGCCTCTGTATAAGGCCAGCTTTGTGCCCTTCCCCTCCCTGCCCCCCATTTCCTTTGGAAAGTGTAGAAAGCTCCCTTGTCTTGAATGCTTCCCTGCAAAGAGCTCCTGCTGAAAGACTGCACACACAGCCAAGACTTTGACCTTCACCTTTGCCCCCTGACTTACGTGGTAAAAAAGAGTTCTTATCCTCCCCTCTCTAGGTTCTTTGGGGGAAATGTAGCTAGGGTAAGCAAGAATTAAATGAAAATATAAATAGAGCCGAAACCGGTTTGGCTCAGTGGATAGAGCGTCGGCCTGCGGACTGAAAGGCCCCAGGTTCGATTCCGGTCAAGGGCATGTACCTGGGTTGCGGGCACATCCCCAGTGGGAGATGTGCAGGAGGCAGCTGGTCGATGTTTCTCTCTCATCGATGTTTCTAGCTCTCTATCTCTCTCCCTTCCTCTCTGTAAAAAATCAATAAAATATATTTAAAAAAAAAAAAGAAAAAAGAAAATATAAATAGAAACGTGGCCTATACATAACACTGCCCCCAAATCTGGAGGCATGAACCCCGGCGGGGCAGCAGACGGTCACAAATCATGATGGCCACGACAGCGAGCGAGCCTTGTGCCAGTGGCTTTGGTGTCTCTTGGGTGGGATACTTCCAGCTTGCTGGTGGGGCCTGCAGAAACCCTCCCTCTTTCTGGGCTCTCGCAGCACCCTCCTTGTTCGCCGCCCACGTGCCTGTCTTCTGCTAAACCCTCTTTGTGTACAGATGCATGTGGTGGAACAGAGTCACGCTGCCTGGCATCAGACCTGGCTTTTCGTCCCAGCAGTGTGCGACTTGGGGAAAGTCAGGAGATATATCCAAGCTCCCATTTCTTCTTTTACGGTCATGGGGATTTTAAAAACTGGAGTTTTAGAAGAGCAGGAACCATGCCTTATTTTATCTTGGTTAACAAAGTGGCATGTAGGGCCAGGTTGCCTGGGTTCTAATCCCCGTCTTGCACCCTATGAGCTGTTTGGCCTCGGGAAAGTTACTTAACCTCTCTGTACTTCAGTGTCCTTGTCAAATGGGAAGAATAACGGTACCTACTTTGTTGAGCTGTTGGAGGATTGAGTTAATATCTGTGAAGTGCTAAGCCAGTGCCTGACAGACAGTAAACATATAGACGTATTTGTTAAATAGAGAAATCCATACATCCCCCATGCCTAGAGTATTACCGGGCACGTAGTAGCTGCTTAGCAAATGTGTTGAATGAATGACTGGGTAATGGGCCTGCCTGTTCTGCTGTCTGCAGAAGTCATTCAGTAACATTGTGTGAGTTCTTTCTAAGCCCCCAAATGCTATAGAAATGCAAGTGGGCTTATGATTCTTACCTACCTGGGTGACAGTCTGGCAGGGGTTAAGGCAGACACCCTCCTTGTCCTCATTCATCGTCTCTGCCTTGTACACACTGCATTTCGTTTGCCTGGGAGAAACGTGTGGGCTGAGGCATCTCAGTGGGTAGAAGTGCCTTTTCTGATACCATGTTCAGCAGCAGTGCCAGGCTCTCTGCAGAGCCGAGTACCCCCTACCCTTCTTAGCATCAGGCCCAGCTTTTGGGTAGCGCTGACATAGTTCTCCTTAAGCAAAGCAAGCGCTTAAGCAGATACACGATTGCTGCGTAACAAATCACCCTCCCCCCAATTTAGCAGCTTAAAACAACAATAAACATGTCTCACACAGTTTCTGTGGGCTAGGAATTCAGGAATGGCTTCACTGCATGGTTTTGATTCAGGAGGTTATAGTCAAGAACCTCCTAAAAGCTGGACACCTCCCTCCCCCCCAAGCCCATCTCCTGATCCTTGAGGAAGAAGGGTTTCCGGTAAAAATTGTGGTCCTCTACCTTGTAGGTTCAGGAACCCAGGTGTGTATTTCTGAACACAACTTTAATGGCTCTGCTTTGTGTGGCTCATGTGATCGAAACC
>NW_005874993.1:0-13586 GCF_000147115.1 Myotis lucifugus
TGCGTCTCTGGAACTGGAGCCCAGGACGTAGAGCGGCCGTCGACCCGCCTGCGGAGGGTGACAGCGCTCCCTCCACGTCTGCTCCCGGTCTGGAAGCTGCAGGGTGAGAGTTGGTGCAGGCCGCCAGAGTTCTCCAGCCCCCACCCAGACCAGTGAAATGATGTGAATGTCCCCCCCAGGGTCCCCTCCCCCCAGTAGTCTCTCCCCTGCCTCCCCCCCTCCCCCGACCCTAACTCTACCCCACCGTCAGAAGGGACAGGGCCTACAGGCTGTAGAACTTGAGGCTCCTGTCCATGCCCGTGGACGCGATGAACTTGGCGTGCTGCCCGAAGGCCACCCCTGTGGTCAGGCCGCTGTGCTCTGCAAGAGACGAAGCGTGAGGCCTTCCCCTGGGGTCTGAGCACTGACCCGACGACACACGCCCCTCCCCCCCATGTGACTGCTTGTCAGGTTCCCCCGGACTTTACACTCCGAGGGCAGGGCAGGGCTCTGGTGGGACCTGCATCTCCCCGCAGGGCCTCACGCGGTGCCGGGCACACGAGGCTTTGCCGTGGGCTGAGTGCACGGAGGACTACCAGCCCCCACCCCCGGCCCCGAGCTTCCGGGCAGCTGCGGTCCTGCCCGTCCGTGAGCTGCCCTGAGCCGGGCGGCGAGCGCTGAGCCAGAAGCGGGCCGGGGCTGGCTTTCACTGTGGCTGAGCCTCCTGGTTGAAGTGTCAGTGGTCAGCCTGCTTGTAGCTGGAACAGCCCTCCGCTTGCTCTAGCTCATGGGTTCCAACTCTTAGAGAACCCGGGCCCCTCACAGGGCCTGGGGGCGGGGCAGAGGGGCTGGGCAGCACTCCCCCGGGACTCGGGCGTCACTGCATGTTCCTCAGGCCCGTTCAGGGTCACCTGCCGCCAGCAGTTCAGGGTCCACTGCAGGCCCCTGGCTCCCGCCGGCCTCAGACCCCGGCGTCGGGGAAGGGCTCAGCCACGGCCGCAGTTAGGCCTGGGAGCCCCCGAAACACCGCGCTGTGCAGGCCTGGGAGCATGCGGAGGGAGAAGTATCCTGCGTCCCGCCCACAACCTGCCACTCACACAACTGTCCACACAGACAGCAGCTGCCACAGAGCAGCGGGCACCTGTCACCACACACGCCACCCCCACGTCCCTGCTGGCGCCACCTGCACAGCAGAGCCGCTCTGCCCCCTTTCAAGGTGGAGAGCGACAGCCCTGCAAGGGACAGTCACGCGCCCAGGACACAGCTATGGCGGGCGGCGACCTGTGTCCACCGTCTCAGCCCCTTGGACCTTCTTCTCCGGCATGGTCACATGCAGTTAGGTGTTTACCTGGGAGTCACGTGCATCCCTCCCTCACCCGACCAGACAGCCCATCAGGGCGGGGGCCTCCTCCCTAGCACTTGGCTCTAACCCCACAACGGACAGGACGCATGCGGAGCACTGAGGGCAGATCCTCCCGACAGGCAGACCCCGTGCTGACACCCGCTCCTCGGCCCCTGGGACGCACACCCCGGCCCCGGAGAGCGGAGGGCTGGCTGTGTCCCCGCCTGCGGGCAGAGCCGGCGCGGACAGCCCAGCACGCCCCTCCCGAGTCCGTCTTCTCAGTCACTAAGCGCTCCGGCCTCAGGCTGGCTCACAGCTGCTGCGGCACATGAGCGCCTAGAAGTTCCTAACCCAGTGAGACCCCCCACTTCGTCCGGCCAACCCCCCAGGCCCCACCTGTGAAGTGGAGAATCTCCGTCCACTGCTTGCAGATGTAGATCTGGACGTCGGTGCCCCCCAGGGCCAGGTAGGTCCCGCTCTGGTCAAAGATCAGGGACTTCACCTGCCAGAGCCAGGACAGAGGTCACACCAGGGCAAGGGGATCGGGCCACCGGGAGAGAGCGAGGCCGTTCAGATGTTCCGGTGAGTAACTGACAGATGGGGAGGCAAGCGAGATGGGGGGCGGGGGGCACACCTCAAAGTTGTTATCCAGCTGCAGCGTCTTGAAGTTCTTCAGCTTGCGCAGGTCCCAGAGCTTGACGGAGGAGTCGTCGGCCGCCGTGGCCAGGTAGTAGCCATTCTCGGAGAAGGCGATGCTGGTGATGGGGCCCGAGTGGCCAGGGAAGTTGGCCACGTTGGTGCGCTCCTGCATTGGGGGGGGGGGGGGCAGTAAAAGGTCACCACTGGTCAGGACAGGGAGGAACGGAGCTCGCCGAACCCTCCCTCTGAGACGTCCTGTCTCTGGGGAAGGACAGCAGCAGGAAGAGCAGGGGTGGGGCCAGCCCAGGGCCCCCGACTACCCCTCACGTCACACACAGCCCTCTCCCCTCTCGGGACCCCAGGCCGGACGCCACAGGCACACGAGCATCACGGGCTCTGGCTGCGGCGGGTGGAGGCTGTGGGTCCTACCTTCAGGTCCCAGATCTTGATCTGAGAGTCCATGGTTCCTGTCCCAAAGATGAGTCCATCGGGGTGGAACTGCGCACAGGTGAGAGCTGGGGGAAGGGAGGGCGTGGTCAGAGCCCGGGGGGACAAGCACGGCAGAAGGTGCCCCCCAGTGCCTGGCACTCAGTGCGTTTTTATAAGAACACGTGAGCAAATGAAACAAGATAAACGACAGACAGCAAATGAAGGGACACCACTCACCGCAGCCGGAGGTCTCATCCGTCACCTTGGTGAGCACGCGCCCCGTCTGGATGTCAGAGAAGGCCCAGTACTGAAACAGACACCAGGCAGGAGTGAGAAAGGGGGTGCCCTCTGGGGAGCAGGCACCCCATCCGGCAAGCCCTGGTGAAGCCAGCCCCACGGGCAGAGAGGAAACGCTCTCCATGCTGGGAGCGGCCGGGGCGTGTGTGTGTGTGTGTGTGTGTGTGTGTGTAGCTGTCCCTCCTCCCGCGATGCTCGGGGCCCTCGGGGCCGCACCTGGTCATCCGAGGAGCTCAGGAGATAGTCGCCAGTGGCGTGGAGGCTGAGGCCCGTCACAGAGCTCTCGTGGGCCCGCACCACCTGCACACAGGAGGCGCTCGGGACCGACCAGATCCTGATGGTGGCGTCTGGGGACGCAGAGAACACCAGCTCCTGAGAGGACAGAGAGGCGGACACTCAGGGAGAGAAGAGGTGCACCCAACGACCTCAGAGGCTGGGGATGGCCAACCCCGCACGGCTTCTCCTTCGGCCCTGCCTCCCAGGGCCACCGGGTAAACACTAAGATGCTAAATCAAGCAGCATTCGGCCTTGGAGGCCCCGCCACCTAGTGGTGAGCGGAGAACTGCAGCAGGTGCAGCATCCCAGGACCAGAGAAGCTGGCCGGGCGATGGGGCCGCATCGCTGCGCATCGCTGCTTACATAGCCGGGAGGGGCCAGTGCCTCCAGGCGGATGGCAGGTGGCAGGTGGCGGCCTCAGCACTGGCCCCGAAGGGCTGCAAGGCATGTCCAGCGCATCTAAGGCTCCTAGGAAAGTCTGGGCAGGGAGGGAACTTCTGTAGCGTCGCCTACCAACCACTGTGGTTAGAACATTAAAAACGAAGGTAAGACCAACCACCATCTTTTGTCGAAGTGATTTCATAAGAGAAATATTAGCCCCAGTAAGAAAGGAAGGCTTTCACTCGGAGAAATTTATTTTTATGAAAGATTCTCCACGTTATTTTTCTGTTTCTAACTTCCTAAAGGAATAGGCACAGGCTGGCTGAGCCCCCCACTGTCTCAGCGCCAGACCCACCGTCCGAGGCCTGAGCAGCCACACCCACGACGCCAGGGCTCTGCCAGGACTGCCTCTCCCGCGGCCCCTCGTCCCGTCTATCCTGCCCCACCCGCTGTGACAGGCACCCCCCCCCCCCCCCCAAGACCCGGGGTACCGACTGCCTCAAAACCTCCAGCCCCGGGCCCGGTGGGCTTTGTTTCCTGGGGTTTGTATTGTAAAAACAGGGGGCCTTGGGCCTTCTAAAAAAACTAACTAAAGAAAAGGCTTTTGCTGCCCTGCCTGAGGGCCGCCTTGCGAGGAAACAGAGCCCCTAACTGTCCACTCGGGAGAGCAGAGCGCTTCCTCAGGAGGCAGCAGGGGCGGGGCGGGGCTGGTTCTGGGGCCTGAGCTGCTGACACGGGGCTCAGAGATGAGGGGGCAGGAGCGCGCTACCTGGGAGGGGTGGGGGGCTGAGAGATGGGGGGGAGCCCACCTGGGAGGGGTGGAACACCACGCTGGTGACCTTCTTGGCGTGGCCCTTGAGGGTGGCCAGGATCTGCTCGGAGCTCTTGTCGAAGACGACAACGTTCTTGTCTGCCCCGCCTGGAAGGACACGCGTGAGGTCCCAGAGTCGAGCCCTTCCAGCTCCCTTTGCCCTGCGGCCCACGCACAGGACAGACAAGCACCCCCGTCCCCCCACACCCCGCGGGCCAGGCCAGGCCAGGCCAGCTCTCACCAGTGAGGATCTTGTTGGTGTCGGCAGGGCAGAGGTCCAGGGCGAGGATCCCGGGGATGCTGGCGCTGTGCAGGCCCTGTCACAGCGAACCCAGTCGGGCCCAGCCTCGGCAGGCCAGGGCCCCACACCCCCCGGCCTCCGCGCCCACCCAGTGGCCTGTGTTCCCACCTCTGCACTTGGCCTCTGCCTGGACCAGCACCTCCCTCACCGCATCACTGGGAAGCCAGGGCGGGCAGGAAGCAAGGTGACCAGGAAGCAGCCAAGGCTGGAGACGGGGCCAGAGGCGCGGGACAGCTCGCTGCCCGCTGGCTCCAGGCTGGCCCGCCCCACCCGGCCACTCACCACGTGGGAAGACACCTGCCGGTACTTGCTGAGCTCCTCTGGCTTCACCAGCTCCTCAGGCACCGTCTTGCCTCTCTGAGGAAGGAAAGGGCCCGAGAAGGGCCGTGAGTGCAGGACGCAGCCGCCCCTGCAGGGGCTCTGCCCCCCCGGCCACCCGCCCCGGCCCCGGGAGAACACGCACCTTCTTACGCTCCGTGGTCAGCACGGTGGCCTTGTCTTGGAGCTGCGGATGAGAGGGAACAGACTCAGTGCAGGCAGGCTATTCGCCAAGACGAGGGGTGCTGGTGCGGGCACAGCCCTATCCCACAGGTGTCTGCCAGGGGCCGAGCGTGAGCCCTTCCCTCGCCCTCCAAGCTGCGGGGC
This sequence comes from Myotis lucifugus, assembly GCF_000147115.1. Taxonomy (NCBI): domain Eukaryota; kingdom Metazoa; phylum Chordata; class Mammalia; order Chiroptera; family Vespertilionidae; genus Myotis; species Myotis lucifugus. Next base: position 5,101 of record NW_005874993.1, read on the forward strand.
GGGTGCTGATGACGCGGCTGCACTCGGCCAAGGCCGCAGAGGGGACAACGGCAGAGCGAGGAGACAGGCGCAGAGCACCAGGCCCGGCCACCAGGCCCGGCCGGCGCTGAGCTGAGGTGCAAGCTGGGGGCCTGCACTGCTCGTTAGACACAAACGAGCACAGTCTAACAGCCCCGCCCGGCCCGCTCTGCGCCTGTGAGCTGTGCCCTGGGATCTGTCTCAGAGTCTCCATCCTGAAAAGGAAGATGCTAACTCCTGTCCTGGCTCCCTCAGCGCAAAGCCTGAAGACTTGCAACAAAGTGTTTAACATGAAGACTTGCAACAAAGTGTTTAACATCTGCAAAGAACCCCCAAGGGAAGCACTGAGTTACAGTCTGTCTAACTCCCACACGTCTGTGGAGGAGGCACTGGTTCTCATTCTAGAAGCAGCGAAATGGACACAAAAGAGCTGGTAAGTGGCCCAAGGTCATAAAGTTCATAAAAGGCGACATAAACACAGCCGGGCCGTCTGCGCCCACCGTCTGTGCTCTGCCCGGCCCACTGCCTAACGGCCTGGTCCTATTCATACCGGCCTCCAGGGAGAAGCGAGGCCCCGCTCCCCACGCGAGCGCACCTACCTTCTGGATAATCTCGGGCGTCATTCCCACCAGCTCGCCCAGCTCCATCGGCTCGCCGGCTCCCTGCAGGGAAGACGTGAAGGTGAGGGAGGCCTGGGGTGCCAGGCGTGGGCAGGAAAGGGCAGCGGCGGGGGGGCGGGGCCGACGGCACTCACCACAACACTGGGCTGAGAGCTCGGCACAGCCTGCGGCACAATGAGGCCAGCCTGCGGTTTCAGCGTAGCCAGAGCTGAGAGAGAAGACGGCGTTAGGAACGGGCGTGAGGAAGCGAGGCCAGCCCAGCGTGGGGTGGGGCGGAGGCTGTACCTTCTCGGGCAGCGGTGACTTCCTTGGTGAGACGGGCAATGACCCGGCAGGCGGCATCGTGCTGGTACAGCGCGTGGGACAGCTCCTGGCGGGTCGTCTGCAGCTGCTGGCGCAGAGTGAAGCTGTGCAGCATGACCGCGTCCTGGGGGCAACCACGCGTGAGGGGCAGCGAGGAGTGGGCGCACCCAGCAGAAGGGTCGGCCGTGGTGAGAGGACACGGCCTCGGCGACCTGAGCACTATCTGCGTGGCCCCGAACGCGCCGCAGCCACCCAGCGCCCGGGCCTGCCCGACCTGGGCACCCACAGGAGCGGGAGCCACTCTCCCCAGCCCTCGCCACGACCTCACCGGCAAACCTCCTCCCCGAGAGGGACCGAGAATGCTATGCACTGGCCGCCCTCAGCGCCAGGCACCACGCCAGGCACACCCGTGCCTTCGCTCACATCTGAGAGCACCTACCACTTCTGGCCCAGCTCCTGGTGCTGCAGATGCACCGACAGATGAAACAAGCCCCTGAAGACATGAATTTAGACCCCAATTCTCCCCACGCCCTGAGCGGCACTGACCACGCTGTACGGGGAGGAACACTAGAGCATGAATGCCAGCGACTCACACGGCCTGTGAGCGCGGAGCTCAGGTGGGACCCAGATCTGTGGGATGTCAGCACCAGGCCCCTCCACGACCATCCTGCCCTTGAATGAGAAAACAGTGCTCCATCCTCCCCCCCAGGCCCCGTCCAGCGAGGACGTCCAGCGGGAGCACCGGTTCTCCCCCAGGGACTCACCCACTCATCCTGGAGGGCTTTCAGAATGGCTGGGATGCTGGTGGCTGAGGGAGGCTTGGGCCGGATTGGGTGAGCCACTGCCGAGAGAGGGGGAGCGGCATGAGAACCACCCCCCGGGGGACCCTTCCTCTCCCCCCTCAGCTGTGGCTCCTCCCGCGCACGCTCCCCCCTCCCCCCCCATGCGCTGGGACAGACGGGGCGGCCTCCAGGCACCTTTGATGTCCACCAGCTGCTCCTCGGACAGAGGCTGGTTGTTGATGGGGTCGGTGCCGTTCTCGGCGATGTACTTCTCAATGAGCCGCCGCTCGTAGATGTGGTTGGAGACGGGGGACACGCACGGGTGCTCCGGCACCTCATTGGAGACTGCGGAGACGGCAGGCAGGGGACTGGGGTGACGAAGGGACCTTGGGCCAAGGGGACGCCTCCTCTGCTGCTGGCCCCACACGCCCATGTGTCCCCACCCTCAACGAACAGGAGTCAAGACATGACACCACGCCGCCAGCTCTGTCCTGTCCCCCGAACGCTTCCCGGCGACATAACCAGCTCCTCCACGGCCTCCTGACAGCCAGAAGCCCACACGCACTTCCTGCACGGCCGTGTGCAGGCACCTGAGAGCAGCCACCCTCCCGCCGCCTCGTTCTGAACGCGATGCTCGCGCTCCGGGACATGCAGACACACAGGCCACTGGAACCTCAGTCCAGAGCAGTGACCGTCACCCTCTTTCATCTCCCGTAAACTCATTCCTACAACTCCGAGGCACACGAAAATACGCTACACTGTCTGTCCGGCTGACACAAAGAAGCATTTATCGTTTGATTCCCTCCACTGGAGGCCAGTATCGTGTTGGCTGCTGCCATTTTTTTTGACAACCTAAGGGAAAGGGGTTGCGTGTTTTCAAAATTCCTGCAAGAACCAGCTGAACACTGCTGGTCCAGAGCCTGGACGGAGTATGGGACAAAGAAATGACAAAGCAACGTGACAGGTGCTATAAGGATACAAAACAGTCACATGTTGTTTACTAGTCGCCAAGCTCCATAGATTAATTCATCTGCACCATCTCCCGCAGCAGAGGCACCATTCCCCGCCTGCTGCTGCTGCTGCTGCTGCTGCGCAGTGCGCATCCCTTGAGGACCGCGCTTGCAGCTGGACTCCCGAAGCCCAGCAGGCGCTCGGTAAACACGGTAAACATGTCGCATGCAGAGGAGGGAAGGGGCGGAAGGATGCTGGGGATATGGGAACGCGCTTCCTCCAGACGGAGAGGAAACAATAAATGCGAAATACTCTGCACACGGTGACTTCTTCAAGGCGAAGGCTTCCTTCTGCTAATCACGCTGCCCTTCCTTTTCTTTGCCCGGGAGTGTGTGTGTGTGTGTGTGTGTGGTGGGGGGTGGGGGGTAATGGAAAGATTCTAACAGTAAAGAGCTTGAGCGTTAGGAAGCAAATAGAGAAAGGGATGCGAAGGCAGTGACCTGTTGAAGCAGCGAGGATGGACATCTGGAGGCCACGACAAATACCAAAGGGGAGGGCGGTGCATGCATGGAAAACGCACGGATGCGGGATCAGGGAGCCTCGCCGCAGCACCCAGCTCTGCCCCCGGCCGGCTGCGCCGCACGAGAAAAGCCCACCTCCCCGGACCTCACGTCTCATCCGAAACCACCACCACCACGGGCCTCTACTCCCGCTCGGGAGGATTCCTGCGAGGCGGCCACCAGCCCGCTGAGCTGGAAGCCAACGCCAATGCCCGCGGCTTTCGCACGGGGTGAGGCGGGGAGCTGCAGACCTGGCTGCCAGCCCCGCCGCCGCCGCCTCTCCGCGTGACCCGCGCACACTGCAGCAGTGGGGCCCACCCGAGCGAGATCTCAACGACACCCAGCGCAATGATCGCCTTTGCAGGGGAAACGCAAGCCCCGAGCCGCGCACCAGCCCCCCCCCAGGCGGACCGTGCACCAGCCCTCGCGATCCCGATACCTACGCCAGAGCTGGCTCCCTCCCTCCGTCCGTCCAGGCCTCGAAGCCCGCTGCGTGAGCGAGGTGGCAGGCCTCGGCGATGCGTGCGACAATGAGCTCGAGGCGTTACGTAAACGGTGAGGCGCTGCGCAGATGCATCCCACGCAGAGGGGGAGGACCCCCGTGCTGACAGGCGGGCGCCCAGCCTCCCCCGCGCCCCGCGGTCACCTCCGCCCGGCCCCGGCGCCCCAGCGGCCGCAGCCCCTCCCGCTCAGCTCCCCGGCCTCCTGCGACCCTCGATCGGCCGCAGCAGGTACTCACTGGAGCAGATCAAGGACATGGCGCCGCCGCTGTGCTCCGAGGCGCCACACGCCGGGCTCCGGGCTTAGCTTCGGAGCTGCCGCGGGACAGTTCTTGCTCCCCGCTGCTTCCGGGACGCTCCGCGGCGAGCGGAGAGCTACCACCCCGAGGGACGATCGCGCAGCCCTTCACGTGCGACTGCGGCGGATCGCGCGCCTCTGCCTGTACTTAACGGAAACTGCTCTTTCCCAGAGCGCCACGGGGCAGGAAAGGGCGCGCCAGGGAACACTCGGCTATTTCCGGACCAACTCGGCTCCTTCCGTAAAATGCTCCCTGCGGCAGGGAGAGGAGAGGTCCGGAACTACACTTCCCATGATGCAGCGGGAATTTTAAAACCAATGTATTTTCGCAACCTTTTTGAGACCCGTGCGCGCTGGGCCGTGGGGCCACGATCTTGCAAACTCTTAAGTGTACGCGAGCATTTCCTAACAAACTTGGTAAAACGCATATTCCTGAGGTCTGCCTTAGAGAGCCTGCTAGGTGACCCGGTGAAGAAAGCAGCCACTGGCCGAAGCCGTGCTGGCCCTGCCTGGACTCCCAATTTGCTCTGCGATCTCGGGCAAGTCTTCAGCTCCTCTGTCCCTTTCCCTCGTGACTTCTGTTTCCCTTCCAACTCAGATCGTGTAGGGTTCTTTGTGGATACCTATAAAATACGATACTCCCAGAAATCATGTACAGAACATGTGGTGTGAGCTATAAGGGGTCCAGACCAAGCAGCAGGACAGACAGGTGTGTCTTCTTCGCCGAAGAGGTGTGGCTGATGCTAACAGGTGGGCAAAATGCAGATGGAAGAGAAGCAGCACAGAGGGCGCCCCAAGAGGAGGGACAGCACAAACAAGGGCTGGGGAGAAGGGCAGAAGTTGCAGGAGTGAAGGTTAGTATGACATGGTGCCCAGGAGCGTGGACTCTGAGGTCGGATTGTGTGTGCCCTAATCCCAGCTCCACCCAGCTGGTAAACTTGTGAACTTCTCTGCCTCAATCCCCTGCATCGGTAAAACCGGGGGGTGACAACAAGGGTTGCACTAACTCAGAGGGTTGTTGTGAGGATCTAATATTCAAAAAGCGCTTTGAATAAACTTGACGCAACTGTTAGAAAGGCTTCTGGAAGGCGAGGCCCAGGATGCCACAGAGCCTGTTGGGAAGAGAGACCCGTGGCTGAGGGTCCAGAGCACGATGGATGCTCTGGCCAACGTCCGAGGGAAAGAAACACCTGGAAGAGGCGACAGGCTGTTGCTAACTCCTGTGCCGGCGGGTCCGGGAAGAAGACAGAGTTAGAAGGCTGTGCAGGTCGGGGAAAGGGAGTGTGGAGTTTGGGGAACTGCTTTAGCATCAAAGGCGAGCTCTCCCAGGGCAGCCGATGTCATCTAAGCATTGAAACAGCAACTGGGATGTTTTTAAAAAATGAGATAAATTTCGTGTGACTTTATTGTTTTTGTTTTAATCCTCACCCGAGGATATTTTCCCATGGATTTTCAGAGAGAGGGAAAGACGGAGAAACACACCGACTGTTTGCCTCCGGCACGTGCCCCCACTGGTGCCCTTGACCAAATTGAACCCGGGGCCGCAGGGCAATGCTCTATCCACTGAGGCAAACCGGCTAAGGCACCTGGATGCTTTTTAAGTGCACACTGTTACCTCATTGAATTTCCACACAACTGAGACTCAGAGAGATGAAGCCGGCAAGGGGTCACCTCATTCCAAATCCGCTCCCACTCCCCCCACCCCCCCAATGCTGCCTGTGTTCTGCAGAGATGGGGCCAGAGAGTTGGCGCCCCTCCTCCTCTGCAACTGAACCGCTGGGCGCCACCTGCAGGCTGGGCGTGGAACTGCTCTCAGAGGGAACAGCGCTGCGCGGCTGAAACTGCTCCAACACCGCTTCCCTTTGTGCCTTTTCAGCGAGAAAAGTTCCTGAAAAGACCAAGGGCTCTGGGGCGCCCCTTCCTTAGGACACTGCCCAGGAGGCACCGCGGCGCTCAGGCACGACAGCGCCCCAAATGCCGAGGCGCTGGAGGGGCGGGTGGGCTTCGAACCCCGAGTTCAGAGATGCAGCTGACCCACCCTGCAGCCCAGATGTGGTCACGCCTTTCCCCTTTCCCGCCAGACTTCCGTTCCCAGCTCGAGCCGCCCACCCCCCGGCGCTCCCGGTGGGAAAGCTCGGGAAAAACACCATCGGGAGGAGAGGGCGCATGCGCACAGCGCGCCGAGCGGGGCGGGGAGGGAGCGGCGGGTCCCGGGCGCGTCCGCCCTGCGCGTGCGCAGACGATAAACCAACGCCCGGGGATCGAGGCGCGGGTTTGGTGGCGCGTTTAGCGGAGTCGCACGTGAAGGGCAGCCGTGGCCGGAGGCGGTGAGTGTGAGCCGAAACCGGGGCGCAGGGGCCGGACGGGCCAGGGAGGCGGCAGCCACGCAGGCGGGGCCGGGGCGGAGCCGCGAGGCTCGGCGAGCACGACTGGGGAGGGGTCCGACTGGGGACCCGGATCCTTGTTGCTATGCAACAGGGGGCGTCGTTACCAGGCAACGGGAAGCACGCGTTTCCTGGGAGCCGAGGGTTCCGAGGCTGCTAGGAAATCCGGCCGAGGCGCGGCGCGGTCAGGCTGGGGAACGAGGCCAGCGCTGAGCGCTGAGCGCCTCGCCCCAGACCCCCGCCCGCCGGCCCAGCCTCCTGCGGCCCCGCTCCGAGCCCTTTGGGGTACCTCGAACCCATGGGCCGTGCCGGATCCCTCGCCAGAGACGCCACCCAGCAAGGGCTTGGCAGGGGACACGCTGTTCGAAATAGCACATGCCACTGACACCCTGTCTGGGTAGGCTGGGCCCTGGGGAGGGCTCGGTTCGGCTGGGAAGCTGCCCCTTTGCCTGTCGCCCTGCCCCCAAACAGTTGCTGGGAAGCAGCTGTCGGGGGGGTGAGCGGGGCCGCCCCCACCTGCCAGGACACTGACTTCATTCCCCTCCGTGGCAGCTTCGCCCTGTCTCGGAGCTTCCTTTCAACACAGGCGGCCCTGGGGTGGCTGCTGCGTGTTTGGATCAACTTTAAAAGAAGCCTTCCCCCACCTCTGTCTGCATGGCTCCCCGTTGCTGCCTCCCCTGCACCCTCTCGGCTTCTGGCCAGGCTTCTAATAGTCACCAGCAAGCATGGATGAGCCATTCTGTGCCAGGCGCTGGGGAGCCCGAGAAAAGTTAGTTGTCAGGTCGGGACCAGGAGGTGCTCAAAGCCTAAAGGGGAGGCAGGCGTTTAACCTGTTAAACCCGCTGCAGTGTAGTGGGTAGTAGATTGAGTTTGTGTACTGCACATTCAGTACACTTTGCTTTGTCTTTTCTATTTTCTGTTATTTTTTCTTTCTGTGCTGTCCCTGCCACGCCTGTAGGTGTGCGCAGTGTACCGAGTTCCTGCAGAGCCAGGCTCCCTCCCTGCAGTAACTCGTGGCCCCGCTTAACCCCGGTGAACATTGGAGGAGACTGGACCTCAGCTAAAGTCATAGGCAGGCGATAGTGGCTTCTAGTTTGTGGCAGAATTGAGCCTGGGACCAAAATGGAGGTACACTTCCAGGGCTTTGCCTGGAGTATACTTTTCCCTGAGCTGCCGACACTGGTTCCGCATCAGAAGTTCCCTAGGAGCTCTGGAAACACAAGTTTGACCCCTCACGGGGAGAGTCGGGGGTCGTTGGCCCCGGTGGCACAGACCCCCTGGCTGTGACGGGCTCCACCGGCCATTCTGACGGGCGGCCCAAGCTGAGAACCACGGCTGCCCCCCAGGATGAGGAAGTCAGGGCCCGGGTAGGCACGAAGTCAGCACCCTCCTGCCCCGTGGTGATTCATAGTGTGAAAGAAAACCAGTCAGAGGAAGGAGCCACCCTGCCTGTCGGCAAACCACACCTAAACATGGGGAGCTTCCCACCGCCATGGCTGAAGGAGCCGTCCCCCCTCCGCTGGGTTTCCCGGCCCCCCCGAGCCACAGTGCAGCGGCCGGAACAGCAGCGGCCGGTCTGGTCCCAGAGTTTTGCTGTCCTCACCTGTTGCTTGGTACAAACCCTGACCTGTAAGCCCAGTGGGTGGGGTGGGTCACCTGGTGTGTAGCCTTGTCCTGGGAGTCTGGGTGCCCTCTCATTCTGAGCTTGTTGATATTGGGGAGACCTTTCAGTGCCTTGAGGGCAGGGGCCATGTCTTACGGGTGCAGCGCGAGGGTGTGGAATGAGCAAAAGGGCATCTGGAGTCAAGTCCCAGTTCTGCTTTGTGAACTTGAGCAAGTCACCTGACCTCCCTAAGCATGGTGTTCTGAGTAAAATGCGGGGAGTAGCAGTGCCTTATAAGGTAGTTTTAGGAGTTGAGTGGAGTGGTGGGCTCACAAGCACTTTGTAAATTCTAAAGGGACACGCCCCGTGGCTGCTTATGCACACGCAGTTTGTGCTCGGGGATGCCTGCTAGGTGAGGCCCGCCGCTGCAGGAGGTGAAGCCGCGTAGACACACATCCCCTCAAAGT
>NW_005874994.1:0-7417 GCF_000147115.1 Myotis lucifugus
GTCACCGCTGAAGAGGCCATAATGAATGTCAGCCTAGGGGCCACGGCACCGGCCTGCTGCCCCCACACCCGCAGGGAGATGTGGGGAGAGGCAGTCGCAGCCTCCAGGGTGGCCTTGTCCCTCTGCAGGCCCCACCGTGCCCGACTGCCAACCCCCAGATGGCTGCTGGGGGCACCCCTCTCTCCACCCTGCCTGCACCCGGGCCCAAGCGCTCCCAACCGGCTTTTCCTGTTCCTGCTTTGTTGGTGAAAGCTCCCCAATTGTACCCGCATTATCTCAGCTGCTGGGCGAGCCTGGCAAGTGGAGGCTGGGGGCAGGGGCAGGGAGCGCCCACCCCTGTTCTCCTGGGAGGGCCCAGGACTTCCCTGCTGGCCCCCTCGCCCATCGGCTAGGGTCCTGAGCTGTCCGGCCCACTGACCACACTGGGCTGGGCTACAGTTCAAGGAATCAGTTAGGGCCACTCAGGGAGAAGAAAGTGGGGCTCAGCGGGGGCTCCTGGTCAGGTCTCAGGCAACTCAAGATGGAGCCGCTAGGACTCAGGCCTCCTCCCTCCTGTGGGTGCTCCTCTGTCAGATGCCCACCAGCCTGCAGGGCATCTGCCAGGGACATGTTGGAACCCCACAGACTGACTGAGGGACAGCTGGGGGTGGGGCTATAGATACCCCAGTGGGTCTTGTGGACATGTGGGGCGGGGGAGAAAGGGACCTCAGGGGAGCTCTCCGAGCGTGGCAGGGGCCTGGTTTGGAGGGACCAGCGACCTTTAGTCACAAGCATTTCCTGAGTCCCTGTGTGCCCAGCACAGGGCACAGCCCGCAGCCTCGGGAGTGGCTGGGCCGGTGCCCTTCGTAAGGGGAGGAGGGGCCAGCCCGCTTCCCTGACCCTGGCATTGGGGCCTTCAGAGGACCGCCCTGCTCCCGGGTGCCCCCGTGCAGAGGCGGCACGGCCCACGCTCCTGCTGTGGCACCCCAGGCCCCTCTGGAAGCCCCTAGGCCAGTGATGGCGAACCTATGACACGTGTGTCAGAGGTGACACACGAACTCATTTTTTTGGTTGATTTTTCTTTGTTAAATGGCATTTAAATATATAAAATAAATATCAAAAATATAAATCTTTGTTTTACTATGGTTGCAAATATCAAAAACTTTCTATATGTGACACGGCACCAGAGTTAAGTTAGGGTTTTTCAAAATGCTGACACGCCGAGCTCAAAAGGTTCGCCATCACTGCCCTCGGCCGTGCTGTGCCCCTGGCACTGGTGTTGCTGATGGCGCTCAGTAAACTGGCCGAGGAGAAAGGACGCAGGGACGTGCTGTGCACAGAGGCTCGGGCACAGAGAGCGGAAGGCACGCTCTAGAGGAGCTGGCTGCCCGGTCAGGGCTAAGCCAAGTTCAGGGCTGAGGAAGCGCAAACAGAAGCCACTCTGATGGGATAGAACAGCGGGGGCGAGGCCATGGGGGTATTTATTCAGTCCCACCGATCGCTCCCTCCTTCCTGCGAATCCCCACCCTCACTGCTTCCATGGTGACTTGTGAATAATTTTTTTATTGATTGGTCTCAGAGACAGGAAGAGGGAGAGAGGTTTGTTGTCCCACTTATTGACGCGTTCGCTGGTTGATTCTTGTATGTGCCCAGCCCAGGGGTGCCGCGTGCAGTCCCAGGGGTCGGGGCGACGCTCCAGCCAGTGGCGCTCCCCGGCCGGGCTGATCTGGGAATCCTCTGTAGAACGTGTTTACCGAGCACCAGTGTGCCGTGCGGGCCGGGCGCTGGGCACAGGACACAGATGTGAAAGACACAGACCTGCTCTGAGCAAGTCAGTCTGGCGGAGGCGTCAGGGTGTGAGCAACCGAGTCACGAGGCAGAAAAGAGCTGTAATGGATGTGGCTGGGTTCACAGCTGGAGGATCAGGGGGGCTTCCGAGAGGAAGTGGCCGAGTGGATTATCCAGGGGCAGGAGGGCGGGCCTTCTAGGAACTGCGTGAGTCGGAGGCAGGAAGTGTTGCATCTGCTCCTTGGGGCTGGGACTGAATTGCTCATACGATTCAAGTGCTGATAGTGGCCTCAGCACCTAGTGGCAGAATAAATGGGAGGAGGAAGGGAAACTCAGAAACCAGGCAAGTTCTGAAGGCCCCGCCTGCTTCTGCCTGCCCCGCTGGGTCGGGGTGGTGGGTGGGGGGTGGGGGGCACAGCGAGCCAGTGCACCCGGCACAGGACGTAGCTCTGCGGAGCCACCGGGGTCCTGTGTCCCCCAGGTCCTCATCCATCAGACCAGTTGGTTCTCTGGCAGCCCTGTGAGGTGGAGGCCATGGGTCATCCGCCCCATCTGCCAGAGGAGGGAACCCAGGCCCGGCAAGTGAAGCGGCCGGTGGCTCTCGGCTGGGCTGGGCTCAAAAGCAGCGTATTCAACCCTCATTGGAAATGGAAAATGAGCTCTGGCCGGTGTGGCTAAGTGGATAGAGCATTGGCCTGCAGGCTGAAGGGTCCAGGGTTCTATTCCAGTCAAAGGCATGTATGTTGGTTGCAGGCTCCTCCCTGTCCCTGTGTCTCTCTGTCTCTCCCCCTCCCTTCCACTCTCTCTAAAAATCAATGGAAAAATATCCTCGGCTGAGGATTAACCAAAAAACTAAAAAATGAGGGTGTGGACAGGTACTTGCTGCCATGGAGCAATATTGACAACATAGCACCAGCTATGGTGCTATGTCGGAAGGCAGCATAGGGAGCAACATGCAAAGCATGGTCTTGATTTTGTGAAAAAGAGTAAATAGATGGCTGGGCAGCTATAGAGAGGAAAGTGCAAGGGCGTTCCCACAAGATCACCAGGTATTTCTCAGTGGCGGGGTCGTGGGTTCTCACTTTCTTCTCAGTATTTTTCTTTTATTCCCTTTCTATATTTTTATTGATTTCAGAGAGGAAGGGAGAGGGAGAGAGAGATAGAAACATCAATGATGAGAGAGAATCATGGATTGGCTGCCTCCTACACGCCCCACTCTGCAGGAATCGAGCCCACAACCCAGGTGCATGCCCTTGACCAGAATGGAACCTGGGACCCCTCAGTCTGCAGGTCAACTCTCTATCCACTGAGCCACACCAGCCAGGCTCATCTCAGTATTTTTCAGTGTCACCCAGTGTTTCTATAACAAGCACGTATTCTGTGTGTCATCAGAATAAGGAGAATATGCCCAGCTGGCGTGGCTCAGCGGTTGAGCGTCAACCTATGAACCATAATTTGATTCCAGTCAGGGCACATGCCCATGAGGACTTGATCCCCAGTGTGGGTTGTGCAGGAGGCAGCCAATCAATGATTTTCTCTCATCATTGATGTTTCTCTCCCTCTCCTCCCTGAAACCAATAAAAATATATTTTAAAAAAAGAATAAGGGGAGTGTGACTGCTGGGAAAGAGAAGACAGTCGCAGGGAGCTGGGTGGAGGGTGTGCCTGCCCTGACCCCCCCCCCCCCTCACCCAGGTGCCCACGCCCAGATGGTGCAGGTGAACGACTCCATGTATGGGTTCATCGGCACCGACGTGGTGCTGCACTGCAACTTCGCTAACCCGCTGCCCAGCGTGAAGATCACCCAGGTCACCTGGCAGAAGGCGACCAACGGCTCCAAGCAGAACGTGGCCATCTACAACCCGGCCATGGGCGTCTCGGTGCTGGCCCCCTACCGCAACCGCGTGCAGTTCCTGCAGCCCTCCTTCACCGACGGCACCATCCGCCTCTCCCGCCTCGAGCTGGACGACGAGGGCGTCTACATCTGCGAGTTTGCCACCTTCCCTGCGGGCAACCGAGAGAGCCAGCTCAACCTGACCGTGATGGGTGAGCTGCCCACCCTCCCTCCCCGCGGGCGAGGGCCCGCACTGGGGTGTGGCCTCCGTGTGTTTCAGGGGCCCAGACACTCTCTTCTGTTGGCGAGCTCCCAGGGCTCCAGGCCTGGTACCTCCAGTCCCTCTGGCCTGGCTGCCCACAGTTCCTAGGGGTTGGGGGCAGGGCCTCGGCTCTGGATGGAGCTGAGGGTCAATATTCAGGCTGCAGCCCACTGCAGGGCCACTGGTGGGCGGCAGGAGGCGTGCAGGGCCTCAGATGCCATGGGAAAGAGGGCTGCAGGAGCCACTGCCTGGATCGCGGCCACCTCCCAGAGGCCTGGGCCTGCCCGAGGGGGTGCAGATGGTGGAGCAGAGGCCGGCCATGCAGAGTCCCGGGAGGGGTGCCAGGAGCACAGCGATAGGGACAGCACCCCACCCGGGCCCCTCTGACCGGGCATGAGACCCAGGCCCATGGCTCCCTCCACTTCCCGCAGCCAAACCCACCAACTGGATCGAGAGCAGCCAGGCAGCGCTCCGTGCGGAGAAGGGGCGGGATGAGAAGGTCCTGGTGGCCACCTGCACCTCGGCCAACGGGAAGCCGCCTGGCGTGCTGTCCTGGGAAACGCGGCTGAAGGGGGAGGCTGAGTACCAGGAGGTCCGGAACCCCAATGGCACGGTCACCGTTGTCAGCCGCTACCGCCTGGTGCCCGGCCGGGAGGCCCACCTGCAGCCCCTGGCCTGCGTCGTCAACTACCACCTGGACCGCTTCCGGGAAAGCATCACCGTCCACGTGCAGTGTGAGCGGGGGCAGGTGCGGCGGGCGGGCCTCTCGGGAGGGCACCGTCCCTTCCCGCCCCGCCTTCCCCAGGCCTCCCTTCTCCTGTCACCCTCCCGGCCCCCTCTCTCCCCTCCCACCTCTCCCCTTCTTTCTGCCCTCTCCCTCTCCTCTTCCTCCTCCTGTTCTCTTTCTGGGCTGATTCGTCCCCCTCCTCTCTTCCCCATCACCTCCCTTTGCTCACCCTTCCTCTCCTCCTCCTTGTTCCCCTTGTTGTTCTGTGATCCTCCCACCCCTCACGCTTCCCCTCTCTGGCTGGTTCCGTGCCACTGTCATGCCACCCCTTCACTGTCTGGGGTCCCCTGGCCTCACGTCCTGCTCCTCTGACCTCATTCTTTTGGCCACAGATGAGCCTGAGGTGACCATCGAAGGGTTTGATGGGAATTGGTACCTGCAGCGGATGGATGTGAAGCTCACCTGCAAAGCCGACGCTAACCCCCCGGCCACCGAGTACCACTGGACCACGTGAGTGCGAGGGCCGGCCCCTTGGGTGCCTGCTGGTCACAGAGGGCCCCACCCAACCTCGGGAGCTTGAGCCAGGGAGGAAATTCAGGTCTAGGCTCGGGTTTCTTGGTGAGAAGGGGAATGGACCATGAGAGGCCTGAGTGAGTGACAGCGTTGGTCAGCAGGACAGACCGGTCGGTCAGAGGCTCACCTTGTGACCTGCCCCCTTCTGCTCCTAATAATGCTGCCCTTTCCCGCGGGTGATTCAGTCTGAGTCGCTGCCACCCCAGCCCCCAGCATTTATTTCTGTCCAGGTGTCCCCAGGAAAGCTGGCTTTCTGGAGCCTTCCAGACCTTTCTCTATTCCTGTTCCTTCTCCAACACCCCCATATTCTCAGGGAAGAGGCCGCAGTCAGCCCAGAGCACCGGTGTTCAGAGGGCTCATTCCACGTCCCATTGTCCCTCTCCTGGCTTTGCGGGCCTCAGGCCTGGTCCTCAGAGGCTCTGTCCCCTCCAGTGGCCCAGGGCCGCAGCCAGCTCTCCTGGAGAAGGGCTGTGGGGACAGAGAGACGGGGTAGGGAGGCCGAGGAGGAGCCGACACGGTGGGCAGAGACGGCTGTCTAGATTACATCTACATCTTTTTCTTTTTTTAAACACATTTATTATTTTTAAAATATATTTTTATTGATTTCAAAGAGGAAGGGAGAGGGAAAGAGAGAAACATCAGTGATGAGAGGGAATCATGGATCGGCTGCCTCCTGCAGGCCCCTGACTGGGGATCGAGCCCACAACCTGGGCCTGTGCTCTGACCAGGAATCAAACCGGACCCTTCAGTCCGCAGACCGACGCTCTACCCACTGAGCAACACCAACCAGGGCTCCACGTTCTTTTGCAGGAGGGAGAGGGCACTGGGCACCTGCGTCGCCCTCTACCTCCTGGAACCGGAAGTGCTTCCGAAGGTGTGAGTGCGTGGGGCCTGCTCGCCACTTCCACCCGTGGGCCCCGCAGCTGTGGAGCCCACGGAGTAATCGCTCTGCGGCCTTGGCGATCAAGAGGAAGGAAGTTCCCTATGTTCCGGAAACTTCCAGGCCTGTGACATGACCAGCAAGAACAGAACCCTAAGCCTGGGTCACATCTCCTTACCCAAGTAGCTTGTTAAAATGCAGATAGCCAGCCCAGCCAGCATGGCTCAGGGGTTGAGCGTTGACCTATGAACCAGGAGGTCATGGTTCAATTCCTGATCAGGGCACATGCCCAGGTTGCAGGTTCCATCCCAGTGTGGGGTGTGCAAGAGGCAGCCAATCAATGATTCTCATCATTGATGTTTCTCTCTCTCCCTCTCCCTTTCTCTCTCAAATCAATAAAAAAAATTTTAAAAAAATACAGATCCCCAGGCCATGGCCCCAGGGGTCCTGCTTTAGTGGAGCTGGGGTGAGAGCCCAGACATCTGTATGGTTAACCAGGTCAACAACCAGGAACCACGAGTGTTAGAAAGAGCGCCGGGCAGGCGTCCAGAGAGCTGGCTGGAGCTCCAGTCCTGCCCCTTATTGGCTTTCCTTGGCCTTGAGCCTCAGGGCCCTCCACCTGTACAGTGGGGCTCCCATCCCCGGGAGCATTCCGGGGCAGTGACAGTCAGGAGTGAACGGCCGAGGCACAGAGCGCTGCCCCGTGCAGGAGACGGTGGTGGTTCTCCTTTGACTCCTTCCGAGCCAGACCCGCCCTGCTCACTGCTGGGCTGGCGCCAGGTGGTGGCAGGAGGGTCCTGACCGGCCGTGTCCCCACCCCGCAGGCTGAATGGCTCTCTGCCCAGGGGCGTGGAGGCCCAGAACAGAACCCTCTTCTTCAGGGGACCTATCGACTACAGCCTGACGGGGACCTACGTCTGCGAGGCCACCAACCCCATCGGCACCCGCTCGGGCCAGGTGGAGGTCAACATCACAGGTGGGAAGCCGCACCCTCTGGCCCCCCTGCCCCCCACTGCTCCCCCACTGCCGCGTCCCCCGCCTCCGGTTGCTTTGTCACAGGAAGCTTGTGCCTCCTCTTCCTGCGTCTCCCATTCTCCTGGGAACCCTGGCCTTTCTCTTTCCTCGTTTACGGCTGTGAGAGACAGTCGGGAGGCCCCCAAGCAGGAGGGGGTAAGTGCTGTTCACAGCAGAGCTGCTTGTGGTAGGGGTGTGAGCGTCCACCCTGGGCTCCGCCAGCAGCAGTCACTGTGGAGGCCAGCTTGAGGGAGGGGGGTTGCGATGGAGCTAATCTCCAAGCCTGCCTCTGGGGTCAGGGGAGGTCCGATGTGCTGGAGGAGTAGGCGGGCTGGGGGAGGGGAGTTTTTAGGAGTATGTT
>NW_005874994.1:7517-13685 GCF_000147115.1 Myotis lucifugus
GAGGAGGCCGGCCTGGAGGAGGAGGCCTGCCTGGAGGAGGAGGAGGCCGGCCTGGAGGAGGAGGCCGGCCTGGAGGAGGAGGAGGCCTGCCTGGAGGAGGAGGAGGCCGGTCTGGAGGAGGAGGAGGCCGGCCTGGAGGAGGAGGCCGGCCTGGAGGAGGGGGAGGCCTGCCTGGAGGAGGAGGAGGCCGGCCTGGAGGAGGAGGAGGCCGGCCTGGAGGAGGAGGCCGGCCTGGAGGAGGAGGAGGCCGGCCTGGAGGAGGAGGAGGCTGGCCTGGAGGAGGAGGCCTGCCTGGAGGAGGAGGAGGCCGGCCTGGAGGAGGAGGAGGCCGGCCTGGAGAAGGGGGAGGCCTGGAGGAGGAGGAGGCCGGCCTCTGCAGGGATACTGGAGGGAGAGCAAGGAGGTCGCCCAGAGCCAGGGTGGTGTGTGGGCCCTGCCGCTGAACTGATGTTCTCCCTGCATTTCTCTCTCTGTCAATGCAGATGAGGAGGGTCAGCCACCAGACCTTTCGGGGCAAAGGGAGGATATGGGCTGGGAGGCTCGGAGTCCTCACAGGGCTGAGAAGGAGCAAGGCCTTCCATGTCAGGCGGGCGGACCTGGATGAGCCCTCATCTGTAAAATGGGGAAAATACGAGGTGCCGTGAAGGGTCAGGATGGTACCGAATGTGGGCCCAGGACAGCACAGACCTGCCTCCCTGTGAATGGCCCGCCCTCCGTGGTCATCTCAGCCTCCGTCGTCACTGCTGCGGGAAAGACGGGACCAGGCCTCCCAGCTTCCCAGGCGGAGGAGGCCGTGTCTTCAACTTGGCCTCGGCCAGTGCAGGGTGCGAGCGTGGCAGAGTGGCATCGCGGGTGTGTCTCGGGGACAGGGGTGCGTGGGCGGAGGTTATGGGGCCCAGGGCGGGGCTGGGCAAACCTGAGGACCGTGAGTTCCGAGCCTGTGAGGAGGGGCGGCCTTACTGGTATATTGGGCCCAGCTGCAGGAAGAGCAGCTGTGGCTGCACTAAGCCCGCCTCGACCTGGGGCCGGGCTGTCTGTCACCTCTCGGGGTGCAGCGGGGGCCCTTGCTCTTTTCTTCAATTCCCTGCCATTGGCCTCCAGGCTCTTCGGGAGGGACCTGTTAGACTGGAGAGAGCCGAGGCCGCCCCACAGGCTGGCACTGGGGGCAGCAAGGGTGAGGGGTCGTCATGAGGGAGCCTGACCACCCAGGGAGAGGCCGGCCTATGGGGGTACAGACTCGGCCTGAGTGTGTTCACGTACTTGCTCTTCTGGCTGTGGCCTTGAACTAGTCCTTCGCTCGGGGCCTCAGCTTCCTGGGCTTTCTGTGGAGACCTCGGGCTTCTGATGGTCACACCAGCCTGCACTCCCTTCCCCAGGTGGACCCCCCTCCCACAATGCCGCCCCCTCCCTCCTGGGCGCGCCAGGGCAACCACGGGTTACAACATCTGGGAGGAGCCACGGAGCCCCGGCAGCTTCCTCCAGCGCCCGGATCCCTGCCGGGCTGCCGGTCCGTGGTGCTGCTCAGCCCAGAGACAGGGTGGGCACGACCCAGGCCGCCCTTTGCCCAACGCCCCAGAGGATGCCGTGCCCGTGAGCACTCACTGCTCATCAAAGCCGCACCCAATCTAGGAGGGTCAGGGGCCCGGAGGTGCTCGGGGGACAGAGCAGAGGACAGGAGGACGGGAGGCAGCTGTGGAGGTGGCCGTCTCCTGGGTCAGCCTGGATGGCCAGGTGGGCAGGCTGTGCCCTGGAGATCGAGAGAGACCAGGTGGTGACTGAGACACCCGGGTGGTGAGCAGCTGGCAGAGGGACCCTGTTCTGCAGCTGGTCAGGCCGGAGCACCGGAGCAGGACACTCCCTGAACCAGCGAGGGCCCGGGCCGTTCGCTGCCTCCTGAGGGACAGTCTCAGCCGGCACCAGGCCTTGGCCCAGCTGTGTGTGCTGTGCTCACGGCAATTTCTTTTAATATTTTTTATTGATTTTAGAGAGGAAGGGAGAGGGAGAGAAACATCAGTGATGAGAGAGAATCATGATCGGCTGCCTCCTGCACGCCCCCTACTGGGGATCGAGCCCACAACCGGGCATGTGCCCTGACCGGAATCGAACCGTGACCTCCTGGTTCATAAGTCAACACTCAACCGCTGAGCACAACGGCCGGGCTCAAGGCAATCTCTAGGCAGCAGCCCCCCAGTCTTCACCAGCTGGTGCCTGTCACACCCCCTGTCCACGAGGCCCAGCCCTGTCCTCCCGACGCCCGGCTGGCCTGGAGGGACCGTGTGAGGGAGACGGGCAGTGGAAGCTCTCGTTTCCGTTCTCCCATCTGTTCGGGGAGCAGCTGAGCCCGGTGCCTGTGCAGAGGGATGGAGAGCAGCGGGGCCAGGATGGACAGAAGGTGGGCCGCAGGGCGTGTGCACAACACACGTGTGTGCAGGGCACGCGTGTCCCTGGCCACTGCACCACCACACACACATGCTTTGGCACAGGATTCTCTAGGTCCCGGGTCCTGGAAGAGGTGGTATTTGAGTTGTTCCTACAGGGATGAGTGTGTGGGCGGAGGTGGGGGTCCCCTGGGGGGAGTGTGTGGGAGGAAACGGAAGGAGGGGCTTTCTCTGTCCGAGGGGAGCCTGCGGGTTCCCGGAGAGGCAGTGGCAGGGCTGGTTCCGACCGAGCATTTGGGAGGCGCTGTGGATGCCGCGGGGAGCAGTGAGGGCTGCGTGCGGGTCTTCCTAGGGGACCCAGGGCCTGCAGGGGGGCCGTGGGGTGAGAGCAGAGGAGACGGCCTCCCCGGGGTTCCCACGGGGCCTGAGCCCCGCTGAGGGCAGGTCACAAAACAAACTGGTGAGCCCCCTCCTTCTCCCCGTGGGGTGGTGCTCAGGAGGTGTCCCTGATCAAACTAAAGAGGCTGAATTAGGCCCCTGGGCTGGGGGTTCAGGCCACTTGCAGAGCAGGCCAGGGAGGCCGTGGGGTGTAGGGGGTCAACCCCCTTCCCATGAAGGTGACAGGGTGTGCCCCATGGGCAAGGTGCTCTTCAGACCCAGGGCTGGTGCAGCCGGTCCTGAGGGGGTGCCCCTGGGCGAGGAGATGTGCCAGCAGCAGGTGAGCAGCTGCGTGCTGAGTGTGCCAACGGCCCGGCTGGGCCGGGGCGGGTGTCTGGGAAGGCAGCTGTGCCTGCACCTCCGAGGACCCGGCGCCCCTCGGGCTCGATGAGGCCCCTTTGCGGGTCTGACAGATGCTCAGCTGCTGCAGCTGCAGAGGAGGGAAGAGCTCCCCTGAGTCTGACCCCTGGCCTTCCCACTGTCCCTGGCTCGCCGCACTGCATGCTGGGAGGTGTAGTTCTCACAGCGTCCAGCCTAATCTGGTGCCCGAGCACTTCCTGCCTGTCTGTGTTGGTTGGGAAGCAAGTCCAAGCATTCTTGTTGGCCACAAGCCTCCTCCAGATCCTAGATCCAGGCTGCCAACCCCAGCCCTTCCCTCTGCTCAGACCCACCGAAGCCCCCGCCGCAGTCCCCCAGCTCCATCAGGGACCAGGGCCCCGAGGGATGCTGAGGCCCCATGCCCCAGGGGAAGCGCAGCCAGTCAGGAACGGGCCACGCTGCCCCTTTGTAAGAGGATTTGAGGGCTGCAGCTGGATCCCGTCCCGCCAGCAAGCACAGCAGCCCGCTGAGCCCTCCCTCCACTCCCCGCTGCAGCGATGGAGGCTGTGTGTGCTGCTGGCACACAGACAGGGCCTCCGGCTGCACGGGCAGCTGGAGGGACAGAGTGGGCGGGCGGGTTCTCCACAGCAGGCAGCCTGCGCAGGCTGCATTCGTCCCTGTAGCGACTGCTCTCTGGCTCCCTGCGTAGCATCTTCCCCCCCCAAGTCTGTGGGGCTAGAGTCGTCTTAAGCCATTCTTCTTCCTCTGCACAGGCCTGGGCCTAACACAGCCAACACAACCAGGGTTCCCCTGGTCCAGAAAGCTCCCTGGGGCCCTGGCTGGTGTGGCTCAGTGGATAGAGCATCAGCCTGCAGACCGAAGGGTCCCGGGTTCGATTCCAGTCAAGGGCATGTACCTTGGTTGCAGGCTCCTCCCCAGCCCCAGGTCAGGGTGCCTGTGGGAGGCAACCAATCGATGTGTCTCTCACATTGGTGTGCCTCTCCCTTTCTCCCACTCTCTAAAACTCGTCTCCAAGAGTGCAAGTCCTGTCCCCTGTGGACACGAGCAAAGTAGGTGCTCAGCACACGCTTGCTGACCAGGTGGCCAGGCGGACGGATAGATGGAAGGATGAGTGGATGGGTGTCGGGTGGAGCAGGTGAAGAGAGGAGAGAGCATCCAGCCTGGGTGGGAACTGGAGCGGCCACAGGAGGGGAAGGTCACTGGCAGTGCAAGTTCCGGAAGAGGCCGCTGCCTCTCGGTGCCCCTCGTGGGGAGCATGTGTGAGACCAGAAGAACCTTGAGGCTCCAGAGATGCTGCTCTGGACGTGGACAGTGAGGACAGATATTCAGTAAATAATCATTGGGCAGCCCGGCCGGCGCTGACCTCTGAACCAGGAGGTCATGGTTCGATTCCCGGTCAGGGCACAGGCCTGGGTTGCAGGCTCCATCCCCAGCGTGGGGCGAGCAGGAGGCAGCCGGTCCCTGATTCCCTCTCATCATTGATGTTTCTCTCTCTCTCTCCCTCCCTTCCTCTCTGAAACCAATTTTTAAAAAAACAAACTAGATTCAAAAATAAAAATCACTGGGCGGCCATGTGGGCACCTGCGCGGAGGACACAGTGGGGACCGGAGCTCTGCCAACTCCGCCTGTGGACCCCCCACCCTCCTCCGTGCGTGGCCCTCCCAGCCTGAGCCCTTGGAAGGACTTTTCCATCCTGGAATCTCTGCCCTGGCCCCCCTGCTGCCAACAGCGCCGCACACCGCAGAGGAGGGGCAGGTGCCCGCGCAGTGAGGGAGGCTGAATCAGAGCGTGAGCTGGCAGAGACCTACCCGCAGGCCAGGACATAGGCCCAAACCCACCCTCCACCTGCAGAAAGGAGGGATGCCCAGGGCCCCAGCCTCCGGGTGTGCCTGGACCTGCGCTGTTCCTCCGCCTGGGCTGGCCGTGGTCTCCGGTGCCACCCTGTGGTGGTGCTGGGAACTGCCCCTCCGGCCTCTGGCCTGGCCCCACTGGCCAAGAAAGTCACCTGCCCAGCCTCTCTTCCGTTCTCCTTTCTACCTTTCCTGCCTCTCGCTTCCACTCTGTCCTCAGTGTGACCGTGTCATACACACACATTAGCACGGCACACGGCTCGCCGTGGCACAGGGGTGTGTGCCCAGGTGCCCTCTGTCCCCTGTAGTACCAAGGCCCGTGCTCCCACGCCCGTTCCTACACATCCTGGCGACCCCCACCCCTACCCCACCGTGCCTGCAGGGCCAGGCCACAGCCCTGGTTTCCGGCACTTGCTGGGTATCTATGGGGCCAGCCCCCGGGAGCTGGTCCTCCTCCTTATGCTCCAGGGGCAGGTGAAGTCAGGGGGCCCGTGACCGCAGGTGTGGGCAGAGGCAGTGGTGACATTGGCACGGGCTGGACATGCAGGAGCCCAGGCTGCGTCATGGCCGGTGGCTGTGGGCAGGTCACTGAGTGTTCACGGGCAGTGACAGCAGCCTGCTCCACGGGGCGACGTGGCCGTGATGCATCGGTGGGCACGGGGTCAGGGTGGGCCGGCACCACAGCCAAGGAGGTGGGCACAGAGGCTCTGGGGCCACCCAGCTGCCTCTGCCTCCCCTCGCCCTGCAGCCTTGGGGGGGCGGGCGCTGGAGTTGTCTGTCCCCGGGCCTTGGGCCCACTCCCTGGCCGGCCTCCCCCTTCCCTGCCAACGAGCGGACACTGACCGCCCCCCGTCTCTTCCTCCCCCAGAATTCCCCTACACCCCGTCGCCTCCGGAGCACGGGCGGCGGGCCGGGCCGGTGCCCACGGCCATCATCGGGGGCGTGGCGGGGAGCGTGCTGCTGGTGCTGCTGGTGGTCGGGGGCACCGTGCTGGCCCTGCGCCGGCGCCGCCACACCTTCAAGGGCGACTACAGCACCAAGAAGCACGTGTACGGCAACGGCTACAGCAGGCGGGCGTCCTCCAGCACCACCCGCGCTGGGTCAGAGCTGCAGTACCTCGACGACTCGACGACGAGAGAGTCGGCCGCTGGGGGCAGCAGCTA